>NC_135214.1:470000-565000 GCF_052324685.1 Brachyhypopomus gauderio
CACACACTAGTGATTACTAGGAGGCTGTGGATCACACGTGCCCAGAGCGGTGGGCAGCCCTAGCCCGGCGCCCAGGGAGCAGTTGGAGTTAGGTGCCTTGCTCAAGGACACCTCAGTCATGGCCTCAGGCCTGGGAATCGAACCCACGACCCTCCGGTCACAAGACCAGTTCCCTAACCGCCAGGCCATGACTGATTCAATTTATTAATTTAAATTTATTAAATTAAATTTATGTACAGTCACTTTGCAATGTACAAAATAAAGTCTGGTTGTGGACACCTAGCTGTTATTAACACAAGACAAAGCGTGTCACCCAACTTACCTTCCCATGCAAGTGCCTAAGAGTGGAAGTGGTGCCTCCATGCCAAAGGTCACATTTCTACACATTTGAGTGCACTTGTTTACCATCCAATCACATCCACAGTAAAAGAGAGACAGAAACGAGAGCTCAAGATAACTCCACCGAGTCTCCGGGTCAGATGGAAAGAGACTTTTGATTAAGTTTCCTATCTCTCAGACTTCTGAGTAATAATCCTGTAATCTTGAGCTTTGACGTTGATCTCATCAAAGATACATACTGTGCTCAGATATATGTAGAGAAGAATAATGCTAAAATATCACATGCTTGCCTGCAGCTTATTAAAAATAGACGTCTGTATAGGAAATCAAATCATACAAAACGATTCATGTTTATACCTATTGCCTGGAACATTATATAAATATAATTTTTTCTTATTCTGTATGTCTGCTTTTTTTGCATTTAACTTTTTACTTATTTTAACCACAGTAGTACAGTTGCTCACTATTTAATTTTTCAGTATACACTGAATCTTCATGTCTGGCTCCGCCCCCATCTGTCTGTCATGTCTGGCTCCGCCTCCCTCCTGTTTAAACGATTCTGACGCTGGATTTGCCCCCTAAGTCTTGCTCTTCACAGCATGTGTGTCTGCCTGCTTGTTGCTCTGCGAACGTGGCATTACATTAATACACTCATTATTAACATTTGTTGAGAGTGAATTTATAACAATCATCCACCCCATCCGCTCTGAAATTTAAACAAAATGTGAGATTTTCAGTCAGATCTCCAAAGCTTTCAGAGATATTGCTTTGCAACTAGTGTTTTACCCCACACTACTTCTCTGTTCAAATCAGGAAGTGAGTTATGACACGACCGCTGTGCCGTTTTAGCCTCTGTATGCCGAGTTGGCCTGCAGACGACATACTGCACACTCAGCAGAGCACCCAAAATACCCCTGCAGACGGTCTAGTGTTAGCATTCTGCACACAGGGAAGCTCTCACCTATGGCCAGAATGCTTTCACCCCTCATAGCAAGACCATCGCCTGATTGCTCCTTGAATAGTGCACACTCTGCAGCTACACCAAGCTCTCTGCTTATCATGGGGCGAGTTCACTACTGTATGATTTAGTTGTATATTGCTACATAGGGCTCCACCTTTAATGGTTTAGTCTTTTTTTTTTTTGTTTTAGTTTTTTTTTCAGTAACTCGGAATCTACAAAGTGGCACACATTCTATTCTAGCAATGATCTTCAAAGTGACTATGTTAGCTACGGCTTTGGCAGGGAATTTAGTTTATTATGCACACACTTGTAGTCAGTCCTTAAAGTCTGACCCCTGACAACTGCTGCAGGACACAGCTGCTTAAATAATGGGTTTTTCATGCATAGATATTCTCGTTTGCATGAAAGGGAATTCTCATATTTTTCCTGAGGTTGTAACATCCATTCTGATAAAGTTTTGATTCTCATGCAAAACTTATCTTATATAACAGCAAAACATGCTGTAAAAAAGTTTACATCATTCAATTTCAATCCACTGTTTCAAAGGTTTTTCTAGGAAATTTTGTCAGTATTGTAATGAAGCACCTTTCACTTTTATCACAAACAAAAAAGTTGCCTGTATCAGCAAAAGCTCTATTAACCCCAGACAGTAACTATAAGTGCCAGCTCTGACCCCAGCCTGCCTGGGTAAAGATCTGCGATCCCTACCTGATCAATTAACGTGCTCCAATCCCAGTTAGTCCAATTAAAGATCTCTGATCCCAGCCTGTCCAATTAAAGAACACCAATGCCAGCCTGCCTGAGAAAAAATGTTCCGATCTCTTCCTGTCCAATTACAGAGCTCCAATCCTAGCCCATCCAATTACAGAGCTCTAATCCTAGCCCATCCAATTACAGAGCTCAGATCCCAGCGTGTCCGAGTAAAGAGCTACGATCCCAGCCTGACCAGAGACAACACAGAAGCAAGAGCTGAATCTCACTGCCTGAGATTCCTGTTCACCAGCAAGTGAACATGACATCGGTGTCAAAGAAGGTGTGTGTGCGGCTCCCGCTTCATTAGCTTTAGTGTCTTTACCCACTGGTGCTTTGTTTCATCAGGTTTTATGGGGGAAGGCCCGCAGAACAAAGCAGCTACAGCTCTCTGTGTGTGGAAAAGGACCAGGAAACGTGGACAGGCCAACAGGTTGCAGGGTGGAGGCAGCCTGTGTAAAATGATGTAGAATCTTGAGCACTGGAGGTGAGTACAGTCAGTTTAACAGCACTGACAGCACCGTCACCAAAGTGCCAGAAATATGAAAGCATGTATTGTTGCACTTACACTTAAGTGTAATCAGAACCCTTGTGCTGCATGTGTTAGGACTGAGCACTGTCTTAACATCTTAAACTTGGCGTGTTTAAAGCATGACGGTAATTGCTTTTATAACAGTGACTGCTACACACTGTAAAAATAAATGTAAGTCTCAACCATTTATATCTGGGAACAACATATCATATCACATTTGCAGTAGCTTAAAACTGTAATAACCGATTGAAAAAACAAAAATAATAAGCAAATGTGAAATCTCCTCAGTCAGTCAACAAAACCTGACCTCCTCCTGCTCTCGAAATGAACCAAAATGAGTGCGTTTTCTCTCTCACACGGACCTCCTTAGTCAGGAGAGAGCGACTGTTAGAGCAATGTAGCAACACCCCCCCCTCTGGTAGCACTTCATTATCACACCAACTGGATAACAGCTTTGCCTCAGAGGCAATGAAGAGCCAGATGAATGATGAATGAAAAGCAATCTCCAAGCCCCACTGCCTCCTGACGCCCACAAGGGCATACTCAGGCACAACATGTAATAAGGATACTATAATGCTAAGGTGCCGTGTGGCTGTGCCAAGCCTCGGGGGCAGTAAATCCCTCCCATTAAGCCTGTGCAACCTCATCTGTGTTAAGGGGAGGAACCTCTCTTTTCGATGAGGTCCATTTCGACCAATCAGTTAGAAGAGATCAGCAGTGTAACGTTAGGGAGGGTGTGCACTTGCCCGGGACACAAACGGAACCAGGGCGGAATTCTTATAAGGCCTAATCACCATTTAGAACAGAAGATGAAGAGGATGATGATGATGACCGAGACGAGAGTCGAAGGTGCCTTCATTGCGTCCAAAGCCATAAAGAGAAAGCGGCTAAGCCGTGAAGATGTCTCATAACTCGGGAGCGCAGGTGACGTGCTGCGTTCTGATCAGAGCCCGCACAGACCCAGACCCAGACTGCAATCGTAGTCCTCTCTGTGTTGAGTATAATGAATAAAAAATGATGTGAGGGTATTATTGGGCCAGGAGCATGTCATCACCCGCTCCATAAGAGTAATAATGGGCCATTAGCGCTGCTGCAGGTTTGCTCATTACTCTGATTGTCTGGGAAATGGGGAACTTGTGGACCTACTTGCATTCCGATAGCAGAGGCGAGAACCGAGCCAGCAGGTGCAAAATTCATTTGGGCTTCAGTGGGGACGCGGTCTGTTAGGCACACACCCGGAGATTACTGTGGGCGTCAATCTCACGGTTATTATAGACTGCATAAGGGTTCTGTTTGAGAGCAAATCAGCTTTGAGACGAAAGAAACACAGATAACAACACACTGACAAAGCTGTGGGAATTATCTTGAATGGGAGAATTACTTGAAATACAACAGCTTAAATGGATGAGTAAAGTAGCTTAATTAGATGGGAAAATTAGCAAGCTATATGTCACACACAGTCAGCCATCTGTTAGGTGGCCGGTGATGAGAACTCACCTTCCCAGAAGCTCCTGGAAGAGCGTCACCATCCGTGCTTCATCACCTTTATCACCCTCATCATCCTCCAAGCCATTCTATACCACCTGACCACTGAACTGTTTACACCTGTTGTTCATCATTCAACAGTGTTTAAGTGCAGGCATGTACTCTTCCCATTGTGTGGTATTAACATCTGATTTTCTGTGGTTTACTGAGCAGTTTGCATTCTGTTTGTATATTCCAGTACAGTACTTTGACCCTGAACCCTGATCATGTTTCTCTCTCTCTCTCTCTCTCTCTCTCTCTCTCTCTCAGACTGTCTTTGGCCTGGTTTGCCTCCTCTTACTTGTTTGCCTTTTCTCAGATTTCTTACCTAGACTGTTTTCATACCGATTTTGGATTTGATCATTTGTTATTGAGATCTTATTGTAAAAGACAATATGTGTTTTTTTTAACATCTGTGAGCATTTGGTTTTTTTCTGCTAAGCACAACACCACCCATAATCAAAATAAATAGATATCCTGATCACTTTGGTGTATGAGTCATCTTCAACCCCATCTAAACTAAGGATAAAGTCTATAAAGTAGCTCAGTCATGAAGCAGTATATAATCCTGCCTCAGTCTCCTTAAACTGACCAGCAAAGTGTAAAAGTGTCTCTGCTGTCTCTAATAAACAGCTGCAAACCTCAAACAAGATTTAAAAAATAGTAATAATGAATAACGGGCAACTTGTCATAAGTCTCAGCGAGTAAACAAGTGCCGATCACTCATAGTCCCTTAAACCTTCTAACCTCTGTGCATTGGCTTAGTAAATTACAGCTTGCTTTGGCAGATCGTACATATAGTATGTGCATGCCCAGAAAATATATTTGCTCCTAATAGCGGGGTAGTGATGAACCTGACAGATTTAATTAGCACTAACAGAAAGAGGCGCGTGGTCCTGGAGAGAAGCAGAGAAACCTGCAGCAGAAGGGATTATGGTTTAAGTTCAGAGGGGATTAGGGTTTCAGTTCAGAGGGGTTTTAGGGTTTCAGTTCAGAGGGGATTAGGGTTTCAGTTCAGAGGGGATTAGGGTTTCAGTTCAGAGAGGATTAGGGTTTAAGTTCAGAGGGGATTAGGGTTTCAGTTCAGAGGGGATTAGGGTTTCAGTTCAGAGGGGATGAGGGTTTCAGCTCAGAGAGGATTAGGGTTTCAGTTCAGAGGGGATTAGGGTTTCAACTCAGAGGGGATTAGGGTTTCAGTTCAGAGGGGATTAGGGTTTCAGCTCAGACGGGATGAGGGTTTCAGTTCAGAGGAGATTAGGGTTTCAACTCAGAGGGGATTAGGGTTTCAGTTCAGAGGGGATTAGGGTTTCAGTTCAGAGGGGTTTTAGGGTTTCAGTTCAGAGGGGATTAGGGTTTCAGTTCAGAGGGGATTAGGGTTTCAGCTCAGAGGGGATGAGGGTTTCAGTTCAGAGGGGATTAGGGTTTCAGTTCAGAGGGGATTAGGGTTTCAGTTCTTTACAAATCAAATTAATTCAATGACAACAATCATGTGCTGTCATCAAGCATTTTGGATGAATAACGCAACAGTTCGCTAGGTGAAAGTCAAATGTGTGTTAACTTCACTATTGCATTGCTAGAGGTGCAAGAGTATAATGAGGTGGCTAATTATCGCACTTTAACACAGATCACAGCAATTTATCTTGTATTCCCAAAATGTAAAATGAGAACTACATGCTTGAAATATGTCTTTTCCTCACAGCAATATAGTAGTGGCAAATCATACATATTTCTCACTCTCATATTAACATGCAGCTCTCAAGAGTCCCAGCGGAGGAGAGAGCTCTGAGATGTGATGGGGGAGAGAGACCCTCTCCCTTAAGACCAGTGGAGAAGAGCATTCCCTCTCTCCCTCTCTCCTTCTCTCCCTCTCTCCTTCTCTGTCTCCCCCTCTCCCTCTCCACCCCTCCCGTCTCTCATCCTCTGCTGCAGGAGTGTCTGCTGATCTGCTCTGACATGCCTGACCTTTTGGGCTCCAGCTTCCTGCTCTGTCTGCTGTGCAAAGGCCAAGCCGTGCAAGACGAACGGCGTCTCCTACACCTCCTCCTACACCTCCTCCTACACTTCCTCCTGTTCTCCGCCTCCTCGCGGCCCAGACAGACGCAGGGGCGGCGGCTCACGCACTCGGGGTGGAGCCGCTTCATCTGACACCACGCCGTGCCTTGACTCGCCTTGAAATCATGTATCATGTAACCGAATGCCATCTTCATACGAACACGCGTAAAGGTGTAGAGGGTGGGGAGATGAAATGTCTGGGGAATCTCACCCATGAACATGAAGGATGGATGAGTTCTTTATGTTTATGCGGGATGTGGACTATGGCAAGCCCCGTTTTAAAAGAGGAGAGACGAGGATGAAAATTTCAGAAAGTCACCATTCACACTTAAGATATAGAGCACCAGCCATGCCTGTTGTCAGAGTATATGTATTTGGCTCTGAAGGATGTGTATGTATGCTATGTGAGAGAGTGTATGAGAGAGAGAGTGAGAGACAGAGTGAGAGGGGGACAGAGAGAGGGAGAGAGAGAGGGAGAGACAGAGAGAGAAAGAGAGAGATAGAGAGAGAGTGAGGGAGAGAGAGAGGGGGATAGAGTGAGAGAGAGGGATAGAGTGAGAGAGGGAGAGGGAGAAAGAGAGAGACAGAGAGAGAAAGAGAGAGATAGAGAGAGAGGGATAGAGTGAGAGGGACCGAGAGGGAGAGTGAGAGAGCGAGAGAGAGAGAGAGAGAGAGAGAGGGATGGAGAGTGAGAGGGAGAGAAAGAGAGGGAGAGAGTGAGGGAGAGAGAGAGAGTGAGAGAGGAGGGGGGTGGATTAGTGTTGGCAGAGAGGGTGCTGCACACACCCTCTCTCCCAGAGGAAGGAGCAACCTGGCACTGCAGAGATGAATCATATGGCCATGGCCTTGTGGTTTGGGGCTCACAGGTCAATTTTTCATCCTCAAAGAGGGAATTTCTCAGCCGAGCACACAGACCGTTTTGTCTCCAGCTGTTTCCTGTGCTTCCCAACTCCCAGCCAAATCATTTCTGAACAATTACTCCCTTTATCGCAGACTTTGATTAGTGCCGCATGACTTTAGCTTTCAGATCAGCAGCTAATTAAACAAGCTTTTCTGGGCAGGGAATACATGAAAGAAACAATAGAGCAAGATGGAGCATTTCTTGAAAAAAAAACAAATTATAGATTCATTCAAGTCTCTAAATCATAATGCATAAACTGATGTTTGTGTAATAGCCCAGAACGCAATGACAGCACCAGATGCTTCTCAAACATAGGCTGATGTAAGAAGATAAAACCTTACTTTTAGTGTGGCCTTGATATTTAATAACATTTCAAAACTAGTGCATCTTCTTCAAACTCAGTCTACAAACAGTTCAATATGAAGAGAATCTGCTAATTAAATAAGGGATTTCTGCCACTAATGTGTCATTATAACCATTCACTGCCTAAACTCTCTCTCCTTCACTCTCTCTCTCTCTCTCTCATAGACACGCACAAACTGAAAAATATAAATCTATATTTTGTGTACTTCCATGGATTTCTAAATAAACTGTCTTCAAGACTGAGATAGATTGCTAATGAGCTCATTAATATTCATACTGTCAGTTATGTCCCTATGCTATTTCACACATTTTGAAATGCTTGTTTTCAGATTATGCATTCAGATTTCTGGTACTTAAATGAGTGGAATCACACAGTTTATTACAAAAAATAAAAATAACTAGGAGCTGGAAGGAAACTTAATGGGCTCAAAAAATGTAATGTAATTTCCTTTCAGAACGGTCCGCTGTCACACTAACCCGCCTAGCCCCCCCCCTCGATCCTAGAGTCCACATGATTTAGTACAGGTACACGTGAACTGTAATAACTGTAATATTACATATAATTAAACCCTGACATCTGCCAATCTGATGACTTGTACAATCGCTAGTGGATAACTTGATTAATTAGAATAGAGTTTAAATGCAATATCCCTTTGAGCCCTGGGTGTATAAGTGTTACACCATAGGCCTTTATAAAGCAAACAAACAAACAACGACAGTGAAGTGCAAATATACTGAACTAACCGGAAGGTTCGTGAAATAATATGGGACTGTTTTTAAAGCAGTTTAATGACATCTCAACACATCACTGAATGTACACACACGCACACACACAGACACATACACACACAGACACACACACACACACACACACACACACACACACACACACACTCCTAAAAGTGAAAGTCTGCACATTCACGACACATTTAATCTTCATTATGCCCCGTAAACAACAAAAACAACCTTTTAATAGCGCACGTACGCAGACTGGCAGAGTCAGAATTATAGACGGCAATACTCAAGTGTCCTCCAGAGCTCAGCTTGTATTTACGGGGCCTCATTTAAAGTTCATTACCACACACCCTCTCCATCATCAAAACAGGGAAACGTGGCATCTTGGTGAGAAAAAAACATTTACTAGGAAATAAACTGCGTATAAATATTAAAGTGTCCATTAAACTTTCTGGGTTTGTCTCCCGAGTGAAGTAAAATTTACTATTTTCAGAAACTAGAGACTCGAGTTTGACTTGTGTGTCTTGAAACAAGTGAGATTGCCAACAACACAGTGACGTTTTAGTACAAATCTACCAAAAACATTTACCATGTGAATAATATAGAAAATTAATTTAAAATATGAAAGATTTTAGTTATCTTAACATTAAATACTTTTTTGCAGAAAAGCGCATCCATCAGTTTTAAGCGAAAGGAATTTTACATAAGACTAGTGAAGGAATAGATAAACAAAAATAGTCAGTGTTTGATTACGGTTATCTGGCATAAGTAGAGGAACACCAGGTTATTTATATCAGTTCATGCCTGGCCGGCTCTGGATTTGGTGATGACTCACCTGCTGAATTTCTCAACTTTTCACTCGCATATCTGCACGCTGTAGACCAGCACAGCTGTGTGTGTTGAGTGTCTAGCACTGCTGTCAAACACATGTCATTCGGTGAATCCACGGAGTCAATAGCCTAAGCCTTTAAATTCAGGCGAACCCCAGCAAGCAAAGCAGAAAATACACCACAAATACTTTAACAAATCAGCAAGCTTTAGCCTGGTTATTTTTAGTTTAGATTTGGGAAATAATTAAGCATTGCTATTCGCTTTGCTTTCTGTACTTTTCTCTCTCACTGAGTAAAATATAAAGATGTTATATTCCTCAGAAATAAAAACCAAGAGCGTTCTCCCTCGCCACCTCTTCACGCCCGCACGCCCGCACGCACGCACACCGTGGGAGTGCAGTCAGTTACCTTTTGCGCTTTTGGGCTTGCTTCTTCCCCATGATGACAGGTACGCAGCTGGTTAATTCGGTCCAGTCCGCATGCAACCCACAGCTCCAGCCGGTGGAGAACCGGGAGAAGAGCCACGACTCGTCCTTGCCTGGCCGGTGACAGCTGCATTTCTTCTGTCCCAGTTTGCAGTCGCACGGCTGCTCCAGTCGAATATTCCGGACCAGGTGCCTGCCGAACGTGGTACCGCCCGTCTTCTGGATGTGGAGAAAAACGATCACGTCGTCTCCCTTTATGTTGAAATCCACGTGGCGTGTGAGGTCTCGTTCCGTGAAGTTGAATTTCCAGACAGATTTAGTCGGGACATCTTCTTCAAGCTCTGGGTCCCTGTACAAGTCCTCGGTGGTTGGATACTGGGTGGAGAGGGCACCGGTGCCCACCAGTCTGTCCGCAGTCCTAAAATGGCAAGACTGGCTGCCTGCCGGGCAGATGTACTGATAACCTATCATTACGAAAAGAATAACTAAGACTGGTATTAAAACCAACTTATTGGGTTTATCTTTCATTGTAACGAGAGGGGCTTGCTCGTGTAGTTAGTATGAATCATTATCATCTCACCAGTTCTTCCCTGAAGATATCCTTTCTTAGGGAGAAGACCCATGCCACATGTTGATATGGTCAAAAGGGGGTTAAACCCTAGAAAAGTGTGTGTCCTTCATCTCTGTGTAACCCTTAACTGCCCAGTTAACGATGATGCAGTAACGCCGCATGACAAAGTTTTAAAGCAACTGCAAAAGCGATTTAGACGTCGAATAATCAGTTGAACTTACGGTGCGCGATTCGCCTCGGCGGTCGAATAATCGCACGTACGTTCATAAAGTACGAGGTGACGAAGAGGTTGGTCCGTGTAGCGAGGAAGAGCACTTACATCACCCGGTACCTCCCTGCGTGGTCCTCCGAGCGCAGCAGTCTCAGCCCTGGGTCCAAAACACAGGCTCGTCCACGCACACCAGCGGGACGGGTCCGGTGCTCAGGTCCGGTGTGATGTCAGCGGGACACGAACAGCAACGAGACGTGAAGCAAAAATCACCAGCCGCTCTGTGGACCTGCCGACGTGATGTGAACAGTGTTGCAACAGAGATGATGTGGTATCACTCGGCACCAGTGTCAACGTTGTGCTATGGATGAGTAGGACTGACATATTTACTGACGGGTACCTAATCGATTACTGAAAAAATTATTGCATATTTAATAGTCTAGAAGTGTAACGGACACCCGGCGCAGTATTAAAAATGGTGTCGCCACGTTACGTTATAGGGATGTGTGTTACAACTACACCCTACAAATATAGAAAGCATGTGGCATTATTTCGTTGTTCGTTTACACCACACCACCACACACACACACACACACACACACACAAGTATGTAGTATATGAACTATAAACGAAATTAATATCGCAATAGTCAAGTGTGTTAACCGTAAACTGCATCGGTTCGAGTCCTCCATTGCGTTATTTACTCTCTGCTTGATCTGCGGAGGTTCCGTTTGCCGAGCAGTAAGAAAACTATTCCCGACTGATAAGATTTATGCTCCCATTCACAAAGTCCACGACACCAGGACATGGCACCGAGCTTCAGCCAAACTGCAAATACCACGTCCATGAACACGGGTGGTTTGTATCTATTTGTTTATTGGGATTCCCAAATGTAATAGATGACTGCAAACATTTGCTTATTAGACCCCCAATAGGGCCAAATCACGCTGAGCAGAAACAGCCTGACGTGCAGGAGTGTCCAGTGTCAGTATGAAGACCACAATCTGAATGGAAAAGAGTGAGACAGGGTGAAGACATAACACTTTGCTCGTTTACATGTTGCAGGTCACTTGTCCATGTGGTAGGTAGGAGTTAATTCTCCCAACTATATCCTATCACGACCTTGGAGTACAGACTGGAACGAACCTCACAGCACAAAGATGAATTTCAGAATCCTGAAATACAAATGTCAGTGTGTAAAAGGACTGATGGAGTGTGGAGAATCACTGCTGCATATGACACTCAGTAATATTATAGTACTGAAAAAGGGCTGAGTCTCCACATATATTGTCTGATCATCTGATTCTTACTCCAATTCATGCTGACCTGCCAAATGAACCCCCCCCCCCACCACCAGTATTTGATTCACTAAATACCAGAATAAAACTCAAGATATAGAATCTCAGCTTCAAGTGACTTTCTCCTCTTATGATAATGATACTCCAATAACTCCATGATGCACTCTGACAGGTCAGCTTGACAGCTTGTTCTAAAAATGCTAATTTTGTTAAAGTTTTTCTAAAGTTGCTAACGGCAAGTTTTAATTGATTCTTCTCACCAGATCACCTGGAATATCAGTTTAGTACACTAGCCTTCTCCAGACCCAGCAGGCATTTCAACGTTGAATCGACGTTGAATCGACGTCGAATTTGATGGTTGAATCAACGTTGGATTATGTGTCGATTTTGAAAGGTGATTCAACGTTGATAAGCCAACGTCGTTTCAACGTCATACATTCAACCTTGAATAAACCATAAAATTCACGTTCATGATGTTCAAAATTGCATGGGAGAGAGGAAAAAAACAACTGTAGGCCTATGCCACAATGAAAAAAGAACAATTTTATTTATTTTTTTATTCTCTCTGTAAAATTAATCTCGGAGAACCACCACACAACCTCAGTCACGGCGTCTGGGAATCGAACCCACGACCCTCCGGTCTCAAGACCAGTTCTCTAACCGCCAGGCCACGACTGCCCTGCCCTAAACCTGTTGATTTGTCATTGCGAAGTTTTGTTTCTGCCTCAAAACATTTCAAACTGTTTCATTGCTTGATGTTGTCTTCCTGGTTAATACCTGCCTGTTTTTGACGACGTTTTTGGACGAATTAATAAATAAATAAAAATTATATTATTATTATTATTATTATTACTACTACTACTACTAAGAATAATTAATACCTCTTTCATAACCCTCAGCCAATGCCAAAGAGATGTTTGTACTTTTTTTATTGTATGTGTTTTTTGAACTTGAAATGGTAATACAAAGGCAGGTTGAAGATATTACGTTGATTCACCGTTAATAGTTCAACGTTTGCGCAACCATTTAATATTCAACGTTGATTCACCGTTAATAGTTCAACGTTTGCGCAACCATTTAACATTAAACGTTGATTCAACGTTGTTTCAACGTTGAAACAACAACGGACAGTATTTCAACTATATTTCAACCACATTTCAACGTTGAAGGTCGGTCGTGTGCCAGCTGGGGAGACACGTCCACACATTACCTCCAAAGGCTCCGGGAATATATTATTTACCAAATAACACTGGTGACCAATCTATATCTAAAATTTCGTTTATACTTGTTTCCAAACACCTTTTCTGGTTGCCACAGTACGTGCAGACGTCATCCGAGAAGTACTGTACGGGGAGTTTTTAATGCCCGGAACCATCCCATAATAAGTCCTTTAAGATCAGTTAATTCACAGAGCAACTGTAGGTTTATGCAGGAAAACATGAAATCTTTCACAAAACACGACTGAATGTCATACAGCGTTTCTTGCTACAGCAAACGCATGACACGCACTGCAGACGAGACGCTGGGCTCGCGGTGGGCGCGCGCTGGGCTGTGGGCACGCGCTGGGCTCGCGGTGGGCGCGCGCTGGGCTCGCGCTTTACCCACTACTGGACTCAAGGGTTAGTTGTCCTCGAAGGTGCCTGAAAATCACGCTCGAGCAATCGAGACCAAAATCAAATTTTAGGTAGGATGCTTTAGTCGGAAAGAATAAATCTAAACCTCGGATGACTGTAAATCGCACATAGCTCGACTGGGTTTATCACGCAGCTTGTAGTCGTGTCAGTTTTTTTTATTCCGCTGACTAGGAATTAAAGTTTTAGGACCCTCAATGGCGGCGTCCAGTCGAGCCGGGGTAAGATAGCGGCTCGCGCGTTGGGCTGTTACATTATTACAAATGTTACATTATTACAAACGTTACATTAATCACTGCTGTTACATTATTACGGTTGTTACATTATTACGGATATTGGGATGTTGAGTTTTTATTGTGCGATAATGTTACAGTTGATAGTGGTGCAGACCATGTATGTAAACACTCTGTAACCGCTTTGATAACAGCAGTTTCATTGCAGTCATCGGATGTTAATGAAATATACATGGTTTCCTCTTATCTTTCTTTTGCTTAATTTCCCAGAAACAAACAAAAGAATAAAAGGATAAAAATATGTCGTTAGTCAGATAGTTCAGGAAGAACATTATTGAGACAGTTTGTGCTTGTAACGCTGTATTGTCTCTGACCGAACAACGTGGCACAACCTTGTTTACATCATTGTTTACAACCTTGTTTACATCATTTGGTGTTCACGTATTCTTTTCTTTGGATGACGCACTAAAATATCAAAACCCCTCATTAAATATGTTTTAGTAGTTATGGAGTCAAACCATTTCGCTATTACACTGGTTTTATCCCAATGTCCAGGCAGTCACGTGTCCCAATAGCATTTTCATGTGCCCCCTTAGGTAATGAAGACTGTGTGTGTGTTGCTCGCCCTGGCACACCTGCACTGTGTGGGCTCTTCGTCCAAAGGAGTTACTGCCAGTTTGAAGGCAAAATGGCCAGTGTCTCCACTCCTGCTGGAGACCAGGTATCCCTCAGTGTCCTGTGGTTCCAGCCCACGAGCTTGGACTGTTTCAATAAAGCACGGTGTCCTGTTAGGAATCAGTGCTTAACTGATGTACACACAACATGCATAATCAGTGATTTTTAAGTCCTGTTTTTGCAGTTCAGACACTTGCATGTTCTTATACAAGCATATTGTTTTAATCCTTTGTCTTATATCTTCAGTGAATTCATTGGTGAAGGTAGTGAGGAAAAGTTTTGGCAGTTTGTTGACACGGTGAAGGAGTTAACAGTGTACAAACATGGAGGTGAGCTCTACCATTCTGGTTGTACAACTTAGTCAGTTCAGTTGCATGATCGCCTAATTATGTCTAGATGATGAATTATTATTGGTCCTAATTGTTTGGGGATTTTCTATGCCTTTGTTTACGATGCAACCAATCGGGCAATGATGGGGTTAGAAAATTTAATAATTGGAAATTGGATTGCAGACAATAGATTTATAAATGTCTAAGATTTGTGATTGTAAATATTAAAAAATGGCTTAAACTTATCCTCACATTGCAAGCTGCAGACCTCAAATTATAGCCACAAATCTTGAGTGTCAGGACTTTTCTGTTCTATTTTTAACCAGCATTGCTATTGATTGGTTAGTCGGTCAGTTGATTGACTGGCCAGTGGAGCGAATGGGAGTCTCAGACAATAGAATATATGAATCCATCTACTTTGATTTGCCCTCTGCCCCCCAGAATCTGTGCGATCGTATTATAACCTCATCATTAAAAAGGCCGGTCAATTCCTGACTGATCTTCAGGTCAGTCTGCTCAAGTTCGCCCTGTCCCTCAGAGCCTACTCACCTGCAGTGCAGGCCTTCCAACAGGTGAGACGTCAGACGCAGACAGCCACGCTCCACATCCAGACCCGGCAGCACATGCTCACTTAACCTGCCTGAAAGTGACTCACTTAAACTGATTGTTTGACGGCTGTCTGTGAAAGAACAACAAACACTGAAACTAGAAGTTAACACAGTTCCTAATAATGACCGAAGGCCAGTTGGCATGTTAAGTGGGCCCAGGTAGCTGTCCTCCATTGCTTAGTTAGCGACATTAGCTTGCTGCGTGCAGGTGGCCAGAGATGAGCCCGCACCAGGGGAGTGCTCCGCGTTCGTGGCCGTGCACGGCCTGCACGCCTGCAGCACCAAAGACATGAAGAAGCTGCTGAAGACGGCAGCTGGCAGGTAAACACTGCTGCCCCCACACCGTTTACACCAGCAAGACGCTCGTCTTTGTGCGCCTTTTTATTATTAGCATCATTGGACTTTTGATTTTTGGCGGCCCCGAATATTGCCGTAAGCCTCTTAAATCGGGAATTATGTTGGTTCGTGCTCTGCTGGTCCGCCTGCTTGCCGTGTCTTACAGTATCACTCCAGTGAACAGCAGTGATCAGCAGGCTGGAAAATTCATGTGTTCATTAATGGCAGATTTTGTGAGGCTATGCGTGCGGAATGGATTTTGGGTTCTGCTGTGTGTTGCGAAACAGCCGATTAGAGAAGCCAGTTACCTCAGTGGCATAAATGAAGAATTGTGTCATCTGGTATTAAACTATAGAGTGTGAATTAACCACAAAAATGGGCCAAGCGGCTGTAAGCTGTTCAGACATTTTTAACAAAAGCAGATTATGGGGTTCTTTTGTCACGCTACAGTAACCGCTTGGTTTTTACAGACCAAGGCCCTACTTGTATAAGAACGATCACAGGTTCCCAAGTGTCAATGGCACAGATCTCCCCATCGCCATTCTCTACGCTGAGATAGGCACCAAAGCGTTCAGCACGTTCCACAAGGTTCTGTCCGAGAGGGCCGGAGAAGGCAAGCTGATCTACGTGCTACGTCACTTCGTCGCTGTGGGTGGAGTTTTGTTTTTATTTCAGTAAGAGGACTATAAGAACGCACTTGATTTGAGAACGTTTTCATTCTTTCGCTTTGTCTTTCAGGAGCCGAGGAAAGAGCGCATGTTGCTGTCTGGTTATGGGGTGGAACTCGCTATTAAAAGCACTGAATACAAAGCTGTGGATGACACACTCGTTAAAGGTATATTTTGTGGCATCCAGTTGCCAAGATGCACATCTGTCATCTTATGATCGTCATACTTGTCTAGGTTATTTGACAAAATGTTCTTATTTAGACTCAAAATCAGCAACAGCCAATGAGGAGGAGGAAGCAGATGAGGTCCAGGGGTTTTTGTTTGGGAAATTAAAGTAAGTTAAATGCTCTAATATGTGCAGCACATTAAGTAACTGCTACCATTACATATTTTGTTCTGAGATCATATATATACACGGACGTAATTTTGGGGGGGGGACGGGGGGGACATATCCCCCCCCACTTTTTCAAAAGCCGGTTTTGGTCCCCCCCAGTTTTTACGGTTAAAAACAACAAACAACAATAATCTAATATATATATATATATATATATATATATATATATATATATATATATATATATATATATATATATATATAGATATATATATATATATATATATAGATATATATATATATATATCTATATATATATATATATATATATATATATATATATATATATATATATATATAGATATAGATATATATATATATATATATAGATTATAGATTATTGTTGTTTAGATTATAATGAATGCAGATGAAAACAAATAATGATTTACTGTCCACTGTGTGTAGGGAGTCTCACCCGGAGCTGCAGGAACAGTTAGGGGACCTGAAGAAACATCTTCTGGAGAGCTCCAACGACATGGCCCCTCTCAAAGTGTGGGAGCTTCAAGGTAGTCGGGTGGCTTTTATTAACGCCTCTCTATAAAACGCACACTTGTGAGCTATCGGGGAGGAAGGAGGGCTCAAGGTGTCTCACACAAGCAGGAGAGAATGTTGAGTACAGGCCCAAGAACATGTCTGTGTGAGGATGAACTGGGAGTGTGTGAGGATGAACTGGGAGTGTGTGAGGATAAACTGGGAGTGTGTGAGGATAAACTGGGAGTGGTGTGAGGATGAACTGGGAGTGGGTGAGGATAAACTGGGAGTGTGTGAGGATAAACTGGGAGTGGTGTGAGGATGAACTGGGAGTGGTGTGAGGATGAACTGGGAGTGGGTGAGGATGAACTGGGAGTGTGTGAGGATGAACTAGGAGTGTGTGAGGATGAACTGGGAGTGTGTGAGGATAAACTGGGAGTGTGTGAGGATGAACTGGGAGTGTGAGGATGAACTGGGAGTGGGTGAGGATGAACTGGGAGTGGGTGAGGATGAACTGGGAGTGTGTGAGGATGAACTGGGAGTGTGTGAGGATAAACTGGGAGTGTGTGAGGATGAACTGGGAGTGTGTGAGGATGAACTTGGAGTGGTGTGAGGATAAACTGGGAGTGTGTGAGGATAAACTGGGAGTGGTGTGAGGATGAACTGGGAGTGGTGTGAGGATGAACTGGGAGTGGTGTGAGGATGAACTGGGAGTGGGTGAGGGTAAACTGGGAGTGTGAGGATGAACTGGGAGTGTGTGAGGATGAACTGGGAGTGTGTGAGGATGAACTTGGAGTGTGTGAGGATAAACTGGGAGTGGTGTGAGGATAAACTGGGAGTGGTGTGAGGATGAACTGGGAGTGGTGTGAGGATGAACTGGGAGTGGTGTGAGGATGAACTGGGAGTGTGTGAGGATAAACTGGGAGTGGTGTGAGGATAAACTGGGAGTGGTGTGAGGATGAACTGGGAGTGGTGTGAGGATGAACTGGGAGTGGTGTGAGGATGAACTGGGAGTGGGTGAGGATGAACTGGGAGTGGGTGAGGGTAAACTGGGAGTGTGAGGATGAACTGGGAGTGTGTGAGGATGAACTGGGAGTGTGTGAGGGTAAAGTGGGAGTGTGAGGATGAACTGGGAGTGTGTGAGGATGAACTGGGAGTGTGTGAGGATGAACTGGGAGTGTGTGAGGATGAACTGGGAGTGGTGTACGGATGAACTGGGAGTGTGTGAGGATGAACTGGGAGTGGGTGAGGATGAACTGGGAGTGGGTGAGGGTAAACTGGGAGTGTGAGGATGAACTGGGAGTGTGTGAGGATGAACTGGGAGTGTGAGGATGAACTGGGAGTGTGTGAGGATGAACTGGGAGTGTGTGAGGATGAACTGGGAGTGAGGATGAACTGGGAGTGTGTGAGGATGAACTGGGAGTGTGTGAGGATGAACTGGGAGTGTGTGAGGATAAACTGGGAGTGGTGTGAGGATGAACTGGGAGTGTGTGAGGATAAACTGGGAGTGTGTGAGGATAAACTGGGAGTGTGTGAGGATGAACTGGGAGTGTGTGAGGATGAACTGGGAGTGTGTGAGGATAAACTGGGAGTGGTGTGAGGATGAACTGGGAGTGGGTGAGGATGAACTGGGAGTGGGTGAGGATAAACTGGGAGTGGTGTGAGGATGAACTGGGAGTGGGTGAGGATCAACTGGGAGTGTGTGAGGATGAACTGGGAGTGGGTGAGGATGAACTGGGAGTGGGTGAGGATGAACTGGGAATGTGTGAGGATGAACTGGGAGTGGTGTGAGGATGAACTGGGAGTGGGTGAGGATGAACTGGGAGTGGGTGAGGATGAACTGGGAGTGGTGTGAGGATGAACTGGGAGTGGGTGAGGATAAACTGGGAGTGGTGTGAGGATGAACTGGGAGTGGGTGAGGATGAACTGGGAGTGGGTGAGGATAAACTGGGAGTGTGTGAGGATAAACTGGGAGTGTGAGGATGAACTGGGAGTGTGTGAGGATGAACTGGGAGTGTGTGAGGATGAACTGGGAGTGGTGTGAGGATGAACTGGGAGTGGTGTGAGGATGAACTGGGAGTGGGTAAGGATAAACTGGGAGTGGTGTGAGGATGAACTGGGAGTGGTGTGAGGATGAACTGGGAGTGTGTGAGGATGAACTGGGAGTGGTGTGAGGATGAACTGGGAGTGGTGTGAGGATGAACTGGGAGTGTGTGAGGATGAACTGGGAGTGGTGTGAGGATGAACTGGGAGTGATGTGTTTTCTGCCCAAGTTTGGTGCAGTAATTCATCCTGATGGCTGTATGTCGTGCGCTAAGCAGATGCTAAAGGTCCGTGCTGAGTGTTTGTGGTTGTGTATGTTCTGTTGTAAACAGTCCCTGGTTTTGCTACTCAAAATATGCTCATAATGTATGTTGTACACACATGTTCTACAAGAGATGTTATTTCATTATGTGAAATCCTCAGCATATGCACCTCTTAAACATGTTAATATGTTCATTCTCACCCCCTCAGTTCCATTGTTATATTTAAGTGTGAATATCGGAAAATCCATCACTAATTATCACATTATGCAAATATTGAGTTTAATCATGCAGTTGATTTGCTGATTTTTAAAGAGCACTATGTTTTATGTTCTTAATGCATGTGATACTGTGTAGAAAACTGCATTATATTAACTATGTTTCCTAACTGTGTTGTTTTCCTAACTGTGTTCTATTTTCAATGTATCCACAGACCTGAGTTTTCAGGCAGCGGCTCGGATCATTTCTGTACCAAAGTTTGATTCCCTCAAAGTAATGGAAGACCTCAGCCAGAACTTCCCCAGCAAGGCGAGGTAAAACTCTCCCGGAAGACTGAACTCTCCTGCTTTTGTTCAGTTATTACATTGAATTCACACTAAACCTATCGAAAGCATTATAGTGTTTTAAAAAAAATAATTTTGAAGAAATCTTGAAGCCTTTCTGCTACCATGTTGGATTTTTGAAAGCAGTGGCTTCGGGACTTTTGTAACGACCGTGATTTCGTCCTGCTGGGGGTCCAGGCAGCTTTATGTGGTGTGGGGGGGAAACTGCTGAGTCAGAGTTGCTGTTTGAGTTTACAGTGAGTCAGCTCAGCAGATATAGCGCGTTAAGGTGCACAGATTTGGGAGATTAAAATGGCTTTTTATGAGCGGCCGGGGACATTGGAAAACGCTGAGAATGGCTGTGCATGTTTTACTGTCCCCACAGATCCCTGACGAGAGTGGCTGTAAACCAGGAAATGAGGAAGGAGATTGAGGAGAACCAAAAGGTGGAGTTCTAAACAGCACTGATGATGAACCTTGGAGAGATGTTCATACGCTGTTATGAGTCTCCAGGCCACATTTTTGCTCAGTTTTAGACAGGGCTAGCTATAACATAAACCTAATTTATATTCCCCCATTCCCTGAGGTGTGAGCTAAATAAGCTGTTGAAACATCCTTGAAGTGTTTCTTGAAATATGCAGCACCTTGGATACCTGAGGCCACTCAGATTTCCAAGGTGTCGTGCATAAATGTTTAACTTGTTGAACTAGAGGACAGGGTTAGCCATGACCTGGAGATGTTTCTGCGTGTGCTGTCCCATTACCACGGTCCTTTCTGTTGCCTAGAGACTGAGTGAGACTATGGGAATCCACCCTGGAGATTCCAGCCTCTTCATTAACGGAATGAACATTGACCTGGACGTTCACAACCCCTTCAGGTAGGACGTCTGGAAGGCCACAGAGTCCTGCGCCGATCCTTGGCGTTCAGCAGTTACGTGTCTATACAATATCCCTCTCTGCTTCTCTGTCTTTCCTTTGGAAAGTATCCTAGACATAATCCGAGGAGAAGCCAAGCTGCTGGAGGGCCTGCATAATCTGGGAGTCAAAGGGCCCGACGTGAGCAAGTTCCTGCAGCTTCCCATGACTTCGGTGGAGGACCGCTACGCGCTGGACATCAGACATGCCTCCATAACGGTCAGCGTCGAGATCCGACCAGGTTTGAGCATCTGGTGCAGTAATCTGACACATTTTTAGGGGAGTCTTCTGAATCTGGATGCAAAGTGTATTCCCATGGGCTGTCCTTCAAATGTGTCATGAATCAGTTGAACGAACCTTGCATTTTAATTATGTGTGTTTACCTAATTGATTAACAATGCTCCCCCAAAAAATGAGAATGTGTTTAACCTTTTAAGATCAATGTTGGTCTTTCTCCTCTCAAATCCAGTGGATAAATGATATTGAGATGGACTCCACGTATCGTAGTTGGCCCTCTGGCCTGCAGGAGCTCCTCAGAGCCACGTTCCCCGGTGTCATTCGACAGATCAGACGCAACTTCTTCAATCTGGCGAGTGAAACCTTGTAGCGTTATTTATTCTAGCCACACACCTTCCTCCTGGATGTCACCGAACCATGATATTGCACGATTTCAGGAACTTCTGACTTACCGCTTTCCTGTCTCCTGTCATTTAGCAGAAAATGTAGTTAGTAATAGACACTAACAACATTCTGATGTTTGCTTTTCCAGGTTCTGTTTCTTGATCCAGCTCGGGAAGAGAGCGCTGAGCTGGTCAAACTAGCCGAGCTTTTTTACAAACACAAGATTCCTCTCAGGTGAGCCTTCAGTTGTAGAATAATAACCCACCAGTCTAATTATTCTGTTATTATCTGAACATATTATGCTATCTCTTCCCCTTTAGGCAACCTGCCCCCCCTTAGGAAATGCATGTCTGTAATTACCAGTCACTCTTATTGTATGTTAAAATGTTGCCACTAACAGGTTCATATTTTTAACTTAATTAGTTCTATTGCTGTTTTATGGTTGTAGTTTGCAATGAGGTTCTAAATATGTAAATGTACGTCTTTTATTGATGGTCTTCATTGTTGTCTTTCTTCTTTTAGGATTGGTTTTGTGTTTGTAGTCAATACAGATGAAAAAGTGGATGGCTATGGAGATGCCGGTGTTGCTTTCTTTAGAGTGCTAAATTACATAACCGAAGAGTATGACATAACACAGGCTTTCTTATCCATGGTATCTGTAAGTAGCCCACGCGTTATCTTCTTCTGCTTTGACACATGGTGAAAATGCCCTTTTTGCAAGAATTATCTTTTTGCTTTAAATCTAATATTAGAATGTAGTTCACTTTAATGTGTATAGAGAGATTCATTTGTGGTCCCCAAGGACCTGCTGTCCTAGACATCTGAATAAAAGCAAAAAGAGGATGTTTGAGACCTCAGATAAGCAGGACTGATATTAATAGTGTTGTCGTCTGTAATGGATCATCTAAATGATCTTCACACAGATGTATAACAAAGTCGATGTTGGCGACTCCTTGTCAGTTGACACAGTAACTACGTTTCTCAAGAAGAAATTTCCAAAAGCGAATGCTGCCAAAATCCTTGGCGTGGACTCCAGCCACGATGACAAAAGAAAGGTTTGATCGTGTGTGTGTGTGTGTGTGTGTGTGTGTGTGTGTGTGTGTCTTATTTCTAAGTTAAGATCACATGAGGTAACCGGTAGACATTTGAATATACGCAAATATCTCACATTAATAGCATGAGTAGGTTTAACAGCCATAACATTACATGGCACAGTATGACCAGTAACTATAAATAGTGAAACACGTCTTTGCCTAGATGTATATGTAGCATTATGAATTTGTACATGGCTTCATTTGAAGTGGAGTTAATTGCACAGACCTTGTAAACACGGTTCTGGCAAGAATAATCTGGAAGTGTCTCAATAAATATGAGAAATGCTTCTGCCGTTGGTCAGATACTAAAATAGAATATGTGGGTTACTTCAACGTCTGATTGAGACATGAAAATCTTGATCCCTTTTATATTGTTGTAATCAAGTGCTTCTCCACGTGTTACACAGGCCTGTCAGATCCTTCATTTCAAACATATTCAATGCATTTTTAGCAGATTTTCAATGTTTCGGTTGTTATTGGACATATTATTGAACATCTTCTCACCCAGTTCCCACCCAGTGTAGAATAAACTATTTTAATGGTTCAGAATGCACGTTCCTTGACGTTCTGGACTTCTGAGCAGCCTGTGGTGGTGTGTCGCTTCAGGCCGGTGGAGTGTTCTACAGGAAGACGGGGTTGGGCCCACTTCCTGTGGCTCTGTTTAACGGGGTTCCACTGAGCCCTGAGGAGATGGACCCAGATGAGCTGGAGACTCTCCTTCTCCAACGCATCATGGACGCCACCAGCTTCTTCCAGAGGGCCGTCTTCATGGTACGGTTACGTCTACGTCAGAAGATCTCAGCAGGGTTTCGTTTTGTTTCAGGATGGCATACTTGGGCCATTATAATGACCTTAAACCAGCTAGTTCTTGCTTATCTATGGGAAAGGATGTTAGGAGGTTAGAGGTTTGGTTGCTTGGCCTGGGTTTCCGTGTACTGTAACTGTTTCTAGGTATGTATGCTAGGTTTTTGAGAGTGCTTTGCTGGGATTTGTCCTTAAATATCCAGGGTCAGCTTTCTGAAGGTGTGGATGTGGTGGACTTCCTGATGGAGCAGGCCAACGTGGTGCCACGCATCAACCCTCTCATCTTGAGCGCAGACAGGAGGTTTCTGGACTTCACCGCATCTCCAGGTACCGCTGACACGGTGACGGAGAGCCAGCAGTGTTCACACGCGTAGCGCTGACATCTCGCTGCTCCCGCAGAGCTGTTCACACATTCTTGTGCATTTCTGCAAAATTGACAGTTGTAGATGACTGGGATGACTCAAGAATGTTCTCATTCCTGGACGCTAAGGACAAGACAGCTGTTGTTGCCAAGAGAATGAAGTATTTAACCAAGCATGGTGAGTACATGCTAACGTTTCTCAGAGCGATCTTTTTCGTGGCTCTGAGCGACATGGTGGCCTCGATGTAAGGACGAGGGTGCCCTCTCTTCCTTCATCCACTTCAGATTCCCCGTGTTGAAACACAAGCTTGAACTGATCCAATCGTATTTTTGGCTGCCGTCTTTATTTCGTGCACCTTTGTGAACCTGTTGTCACATCTGGCACTAGTGTGTTCAGGGTTTGATGTTTGCTTCCCTTTTTCTCCCTTTCCTTCAGAGATTTTAGAATATTGATTCTTGTGTCTTTGTAAATCACTTTGTAAATATGTTGTAAGTCGCTCTGGATAAGAGCCCAAAATGTAAATGTGTCTGAATTCTATGACTCCATGATTCATTACACAGATTTTCCTTATTTGTTAAAAACTTGTTAAATATAATATTTTCCTATTACTGTTGTTGACGAATCGCATTCAATTAATTTTTCTCAAGTGAATACTTAAGCGGTGGTTTTGATCAGATGCCATTTTCTTCTAGAAGAGGAGATGGTGTACGGATTGACCGTTTGGGTTATTGTGGACCTGGAGGAGACCCAGGGGAGACGAGCTCTGCTCAGAGCGCTGAAGCACGCGGTGAGCTACCGCTGGTCCTGTTTCAGTGAGCTGTAGGGTTGCAGGACATGCATCTTCTTCAGAGAGAACACCCTCTCGTAATTCATCTGAAAACTATTTATTTACAAGCCCCTCGTGGATGTAGCCCTGGTAATGATCAGGCAAGAGGCTTCTGGGTTCTGCTCAGTCATGTGTTCAAAAGGCAGTTTTACTGCCACACTGCAGAGACTTGTTGAAATACTTAGGATTATGTATTTTCTATTTACGTGAAGAATAAAATGTAAAAATGGCTGAAAGAGTGAGTGCAGCCCTGTGTGCGTCTCCCATTCGCAGAAGTCCAGCAGTTCGAGTCGTGTTGGAGTGATTAATAACCCAGGAGGCGAGCCCACAGAAGACAACAGCAGACTCTACCGGGCCGTGTGGGCTTCCCTCCTCACCCAGAGCAGCAAGAACACCCTTGACTTCACCCTCAAACTCCTCAAGAAGGAGACGGTGCAATCCCTCATGCAGGGCACCAAGATTAAAGAGCTGCTCATACAGGTCAGCGTGTGTGAAATACGTTTGCTCGTTGAACGGTACTAATTGATCCATTTATCTTGACCGTGTTTTAGATTTTTATTTATTTTTTACATCATTTGCCTTTGAATCACATTTGATTTTGGTCATCTCGATCATGACTTTGCTTTACAGACACGTTTGCTTACGTTACGGAAACTTGGGTCATTGATATTTTCCCGTATTCCCGGTGCAGGCTGTGGAATATAGAGTGTTTTTATGTGGTTATGGTACAGGTCACTGTGCAGGCCACACCCCCTGCTGAATATGCATGTGTATGTGTTCGTACATGTGTGTGTGTGTGTATATATATATATAAAATGAGTGTGAAGGACTGAGAGCTTGTGCTATAGTCCTGTGAAATGTTAGTACAGGGTGTCAGTAAGACTTGCTATGCTGATACTGGCATTTTTTCCTCCTCTACATCCTTTGGGGGATTGTTAGCAATGCTGAAAATCTAACTCCTCTAAGCACACAGCCTTATGATTTCCTACCAGCGTGAAAGCGAGTTTCTCATTACCAGTATAATCAGTGTAACACCTTGATTGATTGTCAGATGCTTTTCATGGCTGTGCACCTTTTATAGTTTCATCCAGTTTAATGTTTGCCTCCAAACAGTAATTAACTGAACTAATTGCTCCTTCGTTCTGTGCAGAGATGCAGTGACTAATCACACTGTTAACTTTCTTTTGAACATCTTGATACTGGCAATCTGTGGTATGTAGGACTCAGTCCTTTCAACTCAATAGCAGCAAGACGGCTCCTGATGTAGTTCAAATGTCTTCCTGTGCATTTATGTGTTTGTGCACGCCCATGTCTGCATCTGCATGTGTGTGTGTGTGTGTGTGTGTTACCATGACTCAGAGTGTGTGTATTGCTGTTATCTAGGGAATGGACCAGGATGCTTTTGAGAAGAAGTTCAACACTCTGGAGGTGGACTTCCTGCGTAGCCAGCACATGTTCTGTAAGGACGTTTTGAAGCTGAAGGCGGGCCAAAGGGCGGTGGTTAGCAACGGGCGGGTGAGTCAATGTTGTGGGGCGAGTCGCTCGGGTCTTCTGGACTCTCAATACAGGGCCCTTGGTCAGCCACAGTCCAGCCACAGTCAGCCTGTCCGAATTATTTAATTAATATTAGTTTTAACAACCAGACTGAGCAGAGTCCACCAGACTGAGCAGAGTCCACCAGACTGAGCAGAGTCCACCATCTGTGGTCTCAGCTGTGGTCCCTGTGCACAGCCGGCGGTGTGAAGTGCTCCGGGCCAAACCCCACCACCCCTCTCTCATCTGTCGGGGCGGCAGGTGCAGACAGCCACACACACACACACACACACACACACACACCGTCCCGTAGGCCCGTAGGCAGGTGCAGACAGCCACACACACACACACACACACACACACACACACACACACACACACACCGTCCCGTAGGCCCGTAGGCAGGTGCAGGCATGCGTGTTCCGGCTCCAGCCAAACGTCTCACCTCTCCGCCCCACCATCCCACGTCCCCACGTGTTCCGTAACAGCGTTGATGAAACTAAGTTCCTTGGCCTGCATCCCCTGGGTTGTTAAATGCCCATATGTTGGTGTAATATTTGTAAATGGTAATTATAGATACACAAGGTGTTTGGAGACAGTAATGGGACCAGTGGCTATGAAGGCCAAGATCACACAGACAGGACTAGCAGCTCTGTGCGTGCGTGCGTTGTCAACTTGAGATCCATCCAGAGATCCATCTTGGTCTCCATCTGCAGGAGAAGGTTGAGGCCTGGTGTGTCTCTGGTTAAAGCAGAGCAGCAGTAGATGTGTAGCTATGCAGAACGGGCATCTGGCACGTGTTCACGCACACAGAGGGAGAGAGAACATGGCAGCCAGCATCGCTCTGATTAGCATTACAAACCAGGCCTGCATCCCCATCACCGTGGAACCTCCAGCTCATCCTGCTGGAAATAAACCACAGCTGCTGCTTCTCAAGGACATTTATTCTTACGCTTTCTGCAGCTCAGACAGCAGACAGAGTCCCGCATGTCCTTAACTCTGCTCATTTTCCTCCACACCTCTTGGACTCTGTCCATCCACGTGCTGAAGTCTTCGCCGTTTGTCCATATGTTTGCTTGCGCGTGCGTTTTCTTCCGTTCCCTAGATCCTGGGACCGTTTGAGGAAGAGGAGGAGTTCAGTGCGGAGGATTTTCACCTGCTGGAGAAGATCACGCTCGGCACCACGGCAGACGAGATCCGAGCTAAAGTCAAGCAGATGAACCTGCCCCCTACAAAGTATGAACATTCTCCTCTGTGGTGTTGAATAGGGTTGTCATGGTTTCACAGATAATCATCGTACGATAAGGCGCTTAACCTGAACCGTTGCACGATATTGATTAAAAGGTCCATGTGTTCCAGTTTAACCGGTCATTTTTCACCCCTTGGAGTTCCTTACACCACTGAGCAGCCCTCTCTGTCCAGGGACTCAGTAAAATGTTGGCTGGACTTTGCAGTCCCTTGTCTCTGGACTCCTAAATCATAGTTGGGCACCTCAGTTTCTCTGTGCAGGGCTGCACTGGAAAACCCTTTGGATCTATAAACCACTACTACTGCAAACATGGCACTGCTGTAAATGTGAGATTGCTATACCCATGATCCTTTGCTAGCTCTCCTTTTATTTTGTATGTAACTTTATCATACACAGTGGTTCCCAATCGCACAGAAGAACATGACCAAGCTGCCCATAACCAAACCAAACGTCCTGCCAAGCAGACCTGTACACTGCTGTACTGCCCACCAAGCAGACCTGTACACTGCTGTGCTTCACGGTTTTTACAGGGTTTATTCTGCTCCTCTCCTCGCATGCACTAAAACGTTATAGCCACATTTTGATATACTGACAGCATATGAGATTCTAAAAATATTATCTGAACAGGATTATTAAATGTTATCTGTGCAGGATTATGGACTTTTTTCAGCAGTCTGCTTGCAGTCCTCCAAAATTATCGCACAACCCCCAGGCTGAAAATCTCTCGCGCACACACACTCACATGAACACACTCACACACACACACTCACACACGCACTACGACATTTTTTATAAGAAGTTTAATGGATTTGTTCCTGTAATGTATTCATTACGTGACTCCTGCAGTAATCTAACAAAAAATACTGTTTGGTCAATCGTCAGATTTTTTTGTCATTAATTATGTAAGTGTTACATAAACATGCATACACCCCCCCCCATTCAGACAGAGCTGCTGCATTTGTTAGCTGTTAGCGACCCGAAATGCCACCGTTCACAAACGTGGTTCATAAGAGGGAGACACCATTGTACCTTAGAACGGAGTTCCAGTAGAACCTCTTTAAGGTTCTAGAGAAGAGAACAATTGGGGGATTTGATTTTGTCTCCTTTTTGGTTTTTATTTGTTTTACACACACAATGTTCAGTGAGAGCTTTGTGTGGATTTTCCTTTGATTATAACCCCTGATTTTTGTTTCCTAATGGATGTATTGAGGCCGTGACAGTGGGGGGTTTAATACTAGGTTATCATACCATGAAAACAAATACTCCCTAGTCTGAACAACAAATACTCCCTAGTCTGAACAACAAATACTCCCTAGTCTGAACAACAAATACTCTCTAGTCTGAACAACAAATACTCTCTAGTCTGAACAACAAATACTCCCTAGTCTGAACAACAAATACTCCCTAGTCTGAACAACAAATACTCCCTAGTCTGAACAACAAATACTCCCTAGTCTGAACAACAAATACTCCCTGAACAACAAATACTCCCTAGTCTGAACAACAAATACTCTCTAGTCTGAACAACAAATACTCCCTAGTCTGAACAACAAATACTCCCTAGTCTGAACAACAAATACTCCCTAGTCTGAACAACAAATACTCCCTAGTCTGAACAACAAATACTACCTAGTCTGAACAACAAATACTCCCTAGTCTGAACAACAAATACTCCCTAGTCTGAACAACAAATACTCCCTAGTCTGAACAACAAATACTCCCTAGTCTGAACAACAAATACTCCCTAGTCTGAACAACAAATACTCCCTAGTCTGAACAACAAATACTCCCTAGTCTGAAAAACAAATACTCCCTAGTCTGAACAACAAATACTCTCTAGTCTGAACAACAAATACTCTCTAGTCTGAACAACAAATACTCCCTAGTCTGAAAAACAAATACTCCCTAGTCTGAACAACAAATACTCTCTAGTCTGAACAACAAATACTCCCTAGTCTGAACAACAAATACTCCCTAGTCTGAACAACAAATACTCTCTAGTCTGAACAACAAATACTCTCTAGTCTGAACAACAAATACTCCCTAGTCTGAACAACAAATACTCCCTAGTCTGAACAACAAATACTCCCTAGTCTGAACAACAAATACTCTCTAGTCTGAACAACAAATACTCCCTAGTCTGAAAAACAAATACTCCCTAGTCTGAACAACAAATACTCTCTAGTCTGAACAACAAATACTCCCTAGTCTGAACAACAAATACTCCCTAGTCTGAACAACAAATACTCCCTAGTCTGAACAACAAATACTCTCTAGTCTGAACAACAAATACTCTCTAGTCTGAACAACAAATACTCCCTAGTCTGAACAACAAATACTCCCTAGTCTGAACAACAAATACTCCCTAGTCTGAAATCAAACGCAAGGCCTGAGATACGCTTCTGCCCCCAAAACGGAAGATGCCACCTATTTAACATGGAGTTCACGCAGAGAGAGCTGGGCGTGTTTAGCCAATGACACGCATGAGAGTGAATGTGGCGCCGGGCCTGTCTGATAACAGACGGAGGTGGAGTGACTGTCTGATGAACCGGGCATGGGCAATTTGTGCGCAGGGCGTCTGATCTCGTCATGAAGGTGGACGCCCTCCTCTCCGCTGCTCCCAAAGACGAGGCCAGGAAGGACGTGCGATTCGTGAAGGACAAACACAGGTGAACTTGTGTCTCCAGCCTCTTCTGTCCTCCCGTCTTCCTCTCTCATGTTTTCCATCACTCTGTGAAGTCTCTAGTGTGAAGGGTGTGTCTGATTACGCCTGCAGCGTGTTGCATCTCGCTCCTCGGGAAGATGAAGTCTTCTTCGACGTGGTTGCCATTGTGGATCCACTCACGAGAGATGCACAGAAGCTGGCTCCGCTATTAATTGTAAGAGCTGTGTGTGTGTGTGTCTCTGTGTCTCTGTGTGTGTGTGTGTGTGTGTCTCTGTGTATGTGTGTGTGTGTGTGTGTGTGTGTGTGTGTGCATGCTGCTGTCTGCTGCAGGTCCGTGTACTGTGAGTGTCATGAGCTCTTGAGCTGGGGGCTGGTGTTGGCACTGTGCTGTTTCACAGCTCTCCACTGGCTGCTAACTTCAGCACCGCGGCGCTGTCCACTCGCCACACCGCCCTCCACTTTGTCCTCCAAATTTGCATTAAAATTTGCGTTAAAATAAAAGGGATGGATTTACTGCGGAGTAAACCCCTGTCCTTGGTCAGAGGTGATCCCGCTGATATCCTGTGTGTGTGTGCGTGCGCATACTATTCCTACAGGTGCTTGGACGCGTGATCAATATGAAAGTGCAGATTTTTATGAATTGCCGAGCCAAACTGTCCGAAACGCCACTTAAGAGGTGAGAGATGACACCTCATTAGACTTTCTGACCTGTACTGTGTGTTCTGTTCTTTCTCTCTTTCCTTGTCACTCTCATACACACACACACACACACACACACACACACACACACACACACACACACAAACATACACACAGTCCTCCTGTCAGAATACCACCTGTTTGGATTTAGACCTTATTACAAGAGGCCACTGTCCTCTTCAAAGATTTTTCCAAAACTTCTGAATGCCAGTTTAAGTCATTCATCTACCCACCCACCATTAAATTGTATAAATACACTTTATCACAATTTTTTTCAATCACTATTTACATTTAACCTGGAGAAGTTCATCCTAAGCTCCCTACTGCAGAATATACCACATCTCCTGATGTTTGTTTTATCCTTCAATTACCAAACACTATAATAAACATGGTGTTTGGTGCATTAGTATACATGCACTGTTTTGTCCAGGCATAAGCGTAACAAGCCTTCCATGTTCTGATTGGATCCCGGCAGCTTCTACCGTTTTGTCATGGAGGCAGAGGTTTCCTTCCTGGGGAACGACACGCTCTCTCCCGGCCCACTGGCCCGCTTCTCAGAGATCCCAGAATCACCTCTGCTCACACTAAACATGATCACTCCGGAGAGCTGGATGGTTGAAGCGGTTCGCAGTTCCTACGACCTCGACAACATTCACCTTCAGGAGGTACCAACGCTGGGCCCACATCTACATCGCAGAGACAGCTCTGGGGAGTGCTGTGGCAAAATATTACCGCTGCTGTGTGTGTGTGTGTGTGTGTGTGTGTGTGTGTGCGTGTGTGCGTGTGTGTGTACCAGGTGAACGGGGTGGTGAAGGCGGAGTATGAGCTGGAGTATCTGCTGTTGGAGGGTCACTGTTTTGACATGTCCTCTGGACAACCTCCCCGTGGCCTGCAGTTCACACTGGGCATGAAGCAGGAGCCCCTCATGCAGGACACTATTGTCATGGCAAACCTGGTGAGCCCCGCCCACCGGCCCTGCTGATTGGATGCCTAAGCTACTGATATGCGTGGGCACCCTTGTACAATGTCTGTCGTTTGTGTCCTGTAGGGTTACTTCCAGCTGAAGGCCAACCCAGGTGCCTGGATCCTGAGGTTTCGTAAGGGTCGCTCCGAGGACATCTACCAGATCCAGGCGTGAGTGGTTCTGTATTTAGAGCACACAGACCTGCAGAACGCAGCCGAGTCTGTTACACAACCGAGACCTCCTGGAAGCTTCAATAGCAACAGTTATTAAACTTGCACTGACCTCCATGGAGACATACATGTACATTATGTAAATGTGCCTTATTTGTCAATTGTGATTTTCACCCCAATCGAAATTTGTCCTCCGCATTTACCCATCTGTGCAGTGTGATCACACACACACACACACACACACACACACACACACACACACATACGCACACACACACACACAATAGTGATCACTAGGGGGCTGTGGTGCACACGTGCCCAGAGGTGGGCGGCCCTAGACCGGCGCCCAGAGAGCAGCTTGCTCGAGGGCCCCTAAGGCATGGCCTCAGGTCTGGGAATCGAATCCACGACCCTCCGGTCACAAGACCAGTTCCCTAACCACCAGACCATGACTGCCCCATTATTATACATAATTATCCATAGCTGCCTACACTGCATTTTTGTGTGTGCGTGCATGCACGCGTGTGTGTGTGTGTGTGTGTGCGTGCGTGCGTGTGTGTGTGTGTGTGTGCCAGCTGATTCTGTGTCTGGATCCGTGCTGATCTCACCATGAGTGAAGGCCGGTGATGCAGAAACACAGAGTTTGTGAAGAGGGTGTGTAGCACACCAGCACATTAAAACAGCTACAATGGCCCATTTCGCAGGACCGTGTTTGTGTTGGTTGGTTTGGGTGTGGGTTGAGGTGGGGTTGATATGGGAGTGGGGGTATCAGAATCCTCCGTATGCCCCATGTGAAATGCTGTGACCCCCCCCCCATTCCCCACTGCAGGTGTAAGTAAAAGCCAGTGTCATTATTCACTCTGGCAGCGTCGTTACTCATCTGGTTAACATTCGTGCAGTGTGGTTATAAGGCCTCCCACAAGTGTGTGTGTGTGTGTGTGTGTGCGTGTGCGTGTGCGTGTGTGTGTGTGTGTGTGTGTGTGTGTGCGTGCGTGCGTGCGTGCGCGTGTGTGTGTGTGCGCGTGTGTGTGTGTGTGTATGCAAACAAACGTGGTCCTGGGAAATGTGCCATTGTAGCTACTTTAATGTGCTGGTGTGCTACACACCCTCTTCACTCCACACACTCCGCGTTTCCGTAGCGTCTGGCTTCACTGCCGTCGTGGTGAGATCAGCACCGGTCCAGACGCAATTGTGAAATCAATTATGCGTGCAGGCGTGTGTGTGTGTGTGTGTGTGTGTGTGTGTGTGTGTGTGTGTTGATACAGACTTGTCTAGGCTGCACTCCCTTGCTGTTCAGCATTGGCAGGCTGTGAAATGACGGATGACCCAGTGGGGGGATTGCATACTGACATCCCGCACTTACCGTCAAATTAATCACTCCAGTCTAATCAATGGCTGCATGGTTACTGGGAGGAGCTGAGCGCTGACTGTAATGATGCACTGAACCCAGCTTGGCTGGGTATTCATCATCCTGTAGAGGTGGAGCTTCTTCATAGCGGCCTGCGTCTGACGCCTGACAGTAGCACACGACTCTGACCCAACACCACTCTGACCCAACACTACTCTGACCCAACATGACTCTGACCCAACACCACTGTGACTCATCACGACTCTGACCCAACACCACTCTGACCCAACACCACTGTGACTCATCACGACTCTGACCCAACACCACTGTGATTCATCACGACTCTGACCCAACACTACTCTGACCCAACACCACTGTGACTCATCACGACTCTGACCCAACACTACTCTGACCCAACACCACTGTGACTCATCACGACTCTGACCCAACACCACTCTGACCCAACACCACTGTGACTCATCACGACTCTGACCCAACACCACTGTGATTCATCACGACTCTGACCCAACACTACTCTGACCCAACACCACTGTGACTCATCACGACTCTGACCCAACACTACTCTGACCCAACACCACTGTGACTCATCACGACTCTGACCCAACACTACTCTGACCCAACACCACTGTGACTCATCACGACTCTGACCCAACACTACTCTGACCCAACACCACTGTGACTCATCACGACTCTGACCCAACACCACTCTGACCCAACACCACTGTGACTCATCATGACTCTGACCCAACACCACTCTGACCCAACACTACTCTGACCCAACACTCTGACTCCTCACGCTTCTGTGGAACATTATGCTCAATCTGCGATGACAGGAGGGCAATCACTGCCGTAGTCTAGATTGAATTTCTTTCATTATCCTTCATATGTCGGCGGTAATCTGTGCTTGTGTTAATCCCACGCATATCTTCGCCGCAGGCACGACGGCACGGACTCGCCCGCTGACGCCGGAGACGTGATCGTCGTTCTCAACAGCTTTCACAGCAAGATCATCAAAGTCAGAGTGAGTAGCACAACAAAGTCCTGCTCGGCTACAGCTACACCCCCACCCTCCTCCCCACCCCCCTGTTAATCCAGCTACACCCCCACCCTCCTCCCCACCCACCCTGTTAATCCAGCTACAGCTACACCCCCACCCTCCTCCCCACCCACCCTGTTAATCCAGCTACAGCTACACCCCCACCCTCCTCCCCACCCACCCTGTTAATCCAGCTACACCCCCACCCCCACCCTCCTCCCCACCCACCCTGTTAATCCAGCTACAGCCACACCCCCACCCTCCTCCCCACCCCCCTGTTAATCCAGCTACGCATAGACCTTCCGCACGACCCCTCTCCCTCTATCCGTTTGTCTCACCTTTCCCGCTACGTTCTGATGGAGCCTCGCTGATGTTGGAGCCCAGCAGACTGAACCTCCCAGTAGATGGCAGCGTGTACGATACACTGTGCTACATGCGCTCACAGGTGGGTATACATGTTTACTCCGTGACATCTCCGTGTGGCCAACAGGTCCAGAAAAAGCCTGACAAACTCAATGAAGATCTCCTGAGCGAAGCCACAGAAGACAGAGGCCTGTGGGACTCCATTACGAGGTAATCATTGATGCTGTGTCAACTCTGACACCGTGTCCCCTTGCTAGTCTGGATGGGTCACCTGTTTGGCATTTGGACGCTTGAGAGACGCTGTGTGTTCACTCAGTGATCCAGAATGGGTTGTTTTTTTTATCTTAAGACAGACTGTCTAGACCACATGTGTCAAAGTCAAGGCCCGCGGGCCAGATCCGGCCCGCGAATTGATTATCTATGGCCCCCTGGATGATATTTAATTACTATTAGAACCGGCCCGCAGGCCACAGCCGCCCGATGGTGTTTTGCACGCACAAACACTACATTCCCCACAATGCAACGGTAGCCCGCGAAGTCACTGCAGCGCGCACAAGCGGCGAGGGTCAGCGCGGCGAAAATGACGTAATCGCAGTGGCTCTGCCCGTGCGCGAGGGCGTCGCGCGCTGAATTCGCGAGGTCATGCACCTCTCGAAATTTGTAACTTTGCGCGCACCAGCACATTAAACTTAATAAAGTTTAATATTTATACATCTATTCGAAATGATTCTAAATAATTCGCTTTTTATTCACATTATTTAATGGTTGTTTATTTTCAAAACGCCCAATCTTAACGACTTCACGTTCTCTCATGTTTCGTCCTGGAATTACAAGAGGCTCGTATTTGTTAACCTAATACAAGAGAACTGTTCAGTCATACAGATATTTGTTGTGAAACGAAGTAGTTACAATTTCAAGCATTTTCAACTTTAGCCTAAATTCCAGCACTTTTCAAACCTTTATTACTTTTTTCATTTAATGTACAGAACATGTTTTCTTTGCAGGAAGTTTGCTTTTATCTGTTTGCTTGTTGAAAAATGTTTTTACTTGAAATTACTGACAGATCCATAAGAAAATATTGCTTTATTCATTTAAGCATTAAATAATAAACACTGTGTTAGGTCTTGGTTCAATAGGCTATGTGCAATCATTTCAATATGTTTTAATAAACATTGAACCAGTCCGGCCCTCGGCTTGTAGCAAATTTGGTTTTTTGGCCCTCGGTGTATTTGACTTTGACATCCCTGGTCTAGACCAAACCTTTACATTAACGCTACAGATGCTCTTATGCGGAGTGGTTTACAGATATGAATTAGTACTGACGGTAGGTCTCCATACCTACTGAACGTTTGATCTAGGTAGTGGTTGCTCCCCCAGCTGAGCTACGGGACTAGATAGGGTGTTTTTGTTTTTAATTATCATTCAGATCAATTACAGTCTGTTTTTCTTTGCACAACAGGCAGGTTTTGAGTGTGTTCTCTCCTTGTTTTTGCTATATTAATAGCAAGTACACATGCCTGATGGGTACTTGTCACTGGTTACTGATCAGTGTGTGTCTGTATACGTGTGTGTCTGTATATGTGTTTGTGTGTGTGTGTGTGTGGGTGTGCGCTTTCGTTTCAATGAACTTGGTTAACTTTGTGATCTGTCTCTTCGTTCACTGCTGTCTCGTGTGAAGTGTGTGGAGTTCTTTGGAGAAAAGGTAGGGAGCTGAAACTTTAAATCTACCCCCCCCCCCCCAACACCCCCTCCCCCCACGTCGGAGGATGACATCACTCTAGTTTTAGCGTAACTCAGTCATGTCCCTGCACACGTCATCTTTCAGCAGTTGTGTACAAGTCTGTAATGATTGTCCTCAGGCAGTTTAGGGGTTCAGTGTGATGTGGGCTGTCTGTGTTGTAGTCTCTGTCCCACTAGTCTTTGTCCCACTTGTCTTTGTCCCACTAGTGTCTTTGTCCCTGTCCTCAGGCGTCCTCCACTCCCTGTGGCTGCTGCCTCGGCGTTTTGCACAGTGCTGCCCTCTACTGACAGCTCATAGCAGCAGCATGAAGGACTTTATTTCAGTGCAGGATGTTGTTTCCTAGGTTTGAACAGCTGGGTTATATAGGAGCGCTGCATAGTGTGGGACACGGACTGAGGGCTTTTCATTTTCACTGTTAAGAGTTTAGACTTTATCCTCTTTCAGCTCCAACATGCTTTCATGGCCTGAAGTTCTATAGTGCTGCCGTCAGCATCCCTGCAGCCTCTGGCAGCAATTTAAATATATATTTTTCTTTTAATTACTGAACTGAAACCTTATGATCAAATGTTCAGCCTCGGAGAGTAATTAAGAAGAGGGTTCGATATCTAGCGTGTGTGTGTGTGTATGTGGGGGTTAGCAGGATAGAAACCAGGGTTGTGTTTAGAGCTGTAATCTACGTGTGTGTGTGTGTGTGTGTGTGTGTGTGTGTGTGTGTGTGTGTGTGTGTGTGTGTGTGTGCGACTGAACGAGTGTGTGCGTGCGTGTTGGATCGATTGCTTCGGCTTACCAAAGAGAGGCATCTGGTTCAAACCCACTTGAGTGTCTCTGCCCGGTGTCTCCTGTATGGACCAGTACACTACCTAGTCACAGTTCCACACACCCAGTGCTTCTGAACGGTATCAATGTTGCTGAAGAAGAAGCATTCAGGGGATACTTAAGTGTGTGTGTGTGTGTCTTGCAGTCTAACGGGCGGTTCAAGTGTGGAGGAAGGAGATTCGAAGAAAGAAGATGTACTTAACATCTTCTCAGTAGCCTCTGGACATCTATATGAGCGCTTCCTGAGGTAAGATGTCCATCCACCCACGACCGCCCCTGCTGGCTACATCTTCACTCCCCACTTCACGCCTCAGCCTCTGCTCTGTGTGTGTGTGTGTGTGTGTGTGTGTGTGTGTGTGTTTTCAGAATAATGATGCTCTCTGTCCTCCAGCATACCAAAACGCCCATCAAGTTCTGGTTCCTGAAAAACTACCTTTCTCCCTCCTTTAAGGTGAAATCACTGTGTGTGTGTGTGTGTGTGTGTGTGTGTGTGTGTGTGTGTGTGTGTGGAGGTGTGTGTGTGTGTGTGTGGAGGTGTGTGTGGAGGTGTGTGTGGAGGTGTGTGTGTGTGTGTGTGTGTGTGTGTGTGTGTGTGTGTGTGTGTGTGTGTGTGTGTGTGTGTGTGTGAGACCCCCTCCACACCTCTCCACTATTCTAGTGCAGAGGTATCGCGGTCTGTTTATTACATTTATCCTTCATCCTATTACTGGTACATTGTTGGATCACCTGTGAGTCTGAACCTGACAAGCTGAAACTTTAGAGACCTTTTATAAAAACGCTACGCAAATAACAAACCTCAGACTTGACTAGCCTTTCAGGCATAAAGCACAGACTACCAGCAATTCACAGAGGACAAAATAAACTCATGTTGCGTAAGGTTCAATGCCGAATCAACAGTGTGTGATGAATTATTTAACATGTAAAATGAGTGTTAGTGGGAGGCATGTCGCAAAGCTCCTTTTTTGATGTGAAGACTCTTCTGGTGTGTGTGTGGGTGTGCATGTGTGTGCATGTATGCTCTTGTGCATGCTCGCGTGCACACGTGTGTGTGTGTGTGTGTGTTTTGTCTGTGTGTGGGTGTGTATGCCTGTGGTGTGTGTGGGTGTGTATGCCTGTGGTGTGTGTGTGTGTGTGTGTGGGTGTGTATGCCTGTGGTGTGTGTGTGTGTGTGTGTGTGTATGCCTGTGGTGTGTGTGTGTGTGTATGCCTGTGGTGTGTGTGTGTGTGTGTGTGTGTGTGTACAGGAGTCCATTCCCCACATGGCGGAGGCGTATGGTTTCCAGTATGAGCTGGTCCAGTATAAGTGGCCGCGGTGGCTCCACCAGCAGACGGAGAAGCAGCGTATCATCTGGGGCTACAAGATCCTCTTCCTGGACGTGCTCTTCCCTCTGGCCGTGGACAAGATCATCTTCGTGGATGCTGATCAGGTAGGCGTGAACTGGGCCGTCATACGTGCCCCGTGGCTTAAAGCACAGAGCTAATGCAGACCAGCGTCCCACGCCAACATCTCCCGGGCTCTCCTAAGAGCGGCATGTCCGTTCAAACAAGATGGTCTCACAGATTTCAGAGATGTTGCTCTCACGACTGAATGCTGTGATTCTCAGTATTAAGTAAGGGCGGTTAAATTCAGACCTCCATATTCATTTGATTGAAGACGAGACGACGCAGAACCGGTAATGAAGTCCAGAGATCGGGTGAACTTCGTTGCTTCTTTAGCAGCTGCGTTAATTGTGTTCCACCTTTTTTCAGATAGTCAGGGCAGATCTGAAAGAGCTGCGTGACCTGGACCTGGATGGCGCCCCCTATGGCTACACGCCGTTCTGCGACAGCCGGCGAGAAATGGACGGGTACCGTTTCTGGAAGACTGGTTACTGGGCCTCGCACCTGGGCCACAGGAAGTACCATATCAGGTTAGACCAAGACAAACGTGCTTTAAACACACGTCATCGGGCATTTATGAATGTTGGTGGCTTCCCCTGGCTCACGGGATTACTGGACATTGACGGCTGGTTAAACGTTTTGAGGGGAACGCAAACAAGCTGCAAAATCAAAGCACACACAAAAGACAACAGAAGTATCCCACCGAGATTCCACAGTGTTTGGTAATAGCAGAAAAATAATTGTATTAAATCAACTTGCTAGCGTAGCAATATATGCTCAAAATGTATGCTAGTTTGGTTATGATTTGCTCCGGTTATATTTCATTTAACAGGCGTTCATTTAACACGCAATCTTAACATCTTTACGCGCTCTCAGATTTCTCGCTGGAATTACAAGATGCGGAACGTTTCTTGCTCGTATTTGTAATGTAATCAGAGGTGGGCATTCCAGGTTCAGTAAAAGTCCTCACCAAGATTTTGCTCAGGCTTCCTGGACTGTGTTGATTCCACTAATTGTACCTGGCTTGCATTAATTAGAAAATTCAGCAAGCTTGAGTAAAATTCTGGGAAGGACTTTTACTTTCTGAACCTGTAATACCCACCTCTGAAGGTAATACAATTTTCAAGCATTTTCGAGGATTTCAAGCACCCTTACGAACAAGAAATTGGGTCTGTCTGCTCCAAGCTTCTTTTTTCTTTTTTTTCCTTAAACCGAGCGCCTGGTGAAGGGGTTTGTTTGTGAGGATAAAACAGAATTTTCCATCATTTGGAAGAAATTATGTGCCAGCTTTAACTGTAAACTCAACAAGTTAAATCTATATGTCTATTTATTCTCTGGACACTCTGATGGGGGCGGCGCCCCAGCGCCCCCTACTGACGAGCCGCTGTTATTGGAATATCATGGAATTTTAAAAGTCTAATTCAGACACAGAAAGTCAAGGATTTTATCGTTTTTGCGTCAAGCCATGGAATATCCAAAATTCAGGGAATTTTGTTGGTAGGATCTTTTTGAATTTTAGTTGCCATTTATGAAAATATATTTTCATATGTTTTCCATATTGCGTGAGGGATTTTTAGAATTGCTTGCCCTACAATAACAAAGGGTTTTTCCATTAATTGTATGTCATGGACATTCAGCTTTTTAGGAGGGAATTTGAATTGGGTAGCCACGTACCGCTGAATTCCTAGATTTAGTCAAGATGAATGTGTTAACATTGCTCAGTGCAGTTTCATGCTGTGTTACACTCTTCTCTGTCAACACAGTGCACTTTACGTGGTGGACCTGAAGAAGTTCAGGAAGATCGCAGCAGGAGACCGTCTTCGTGGCCAGTACCAGGCCTTAAGTCAAGACCCTAATAGTCTCTCCAACCTGGACCAGGTCAGTACCTCTACAAGGGTCTTGGCGTTTAACCCGTTCCTCGAAAGTCTCGGTATGGTAACAGGTTTGGGTCTTGGCTGTCCTCTTTCCCCTGTAATGGTGGCAGGACCTTCCCAACAACATGATCCACCAAGTAGCCATCAAGTCCCTGCCGCAGGACTGGCTGTGGTGCGAGACCTGGTGTGATGATTCGTCCAAGGCCACCGCCAAGACCATCGACCTGGTACGTCTCCTTGGACTTCACATTAATCATTCAAATTAGAGCTGTGACCGCATCACTTGCGTTTCCGTCTGATGGCAGTACATCCCCAGATGTGCTTTATAGTGTGAAGTACCAGTCACTGTTAATGTTATTTTAGGCCTCCGTGATCCACATTTTCTGTTTGTGTTCGTGCTGTACAATTTGGGCGTCAGCTAAGCCAGTAATCAGGATCTGGAGAGCATCACTGTTGGTTGGATCTTCTGCGCACGTATTGTTCAGTTATTTTTGGGACGTTATTCACGTTGAAATGTCTCCGGTTTTGTCAGTTGCAGGAGTCAGTAGGTGTAAGGAAGTAGGTGGAGTCTGACAAGGAGAAAATGCCAATAATTTCCACCCTGCGACTTTCTGGGTGTCCTAGATTCTTAGAAAACCGGGGGTTAATTATGGTCACCTGTTGGGATCTTTTGGAAACCAACCAGATCTGATTTGGACAAGAGTGATCAAACACACCGTGGAGATGCTGTGAGTTGAAATAATTAATTCCTGTTCCTAACCCACCCGACGGGACATCAGTTCAGCGGGACGTTGTCCTCGACAGCAGCAGGGCGGCCTGTCCAATAACTGAAGAACCTCTACGTACTCGTGTCAGCTGCAGATCTTGTGATCAGTCTGTGTACGCTACAGCGTAAGAACAACTGCACGAAGCCTCTAGTCTCCCACCAGCAGCCCAAGCTAAGAACCACCCATTCCTAGCCACCAATTATTTATTTGCTCTTAAGATGTTTCATATGTAGAACTTTGAGGGCTATGACAGACAAAAACTCTACCTAACTTGGAGAAAAAAAAAACGAATACAACAAAACTTCCCTAATTTCCCAAAATAAACAACAGATATATAAGACAGACACAAAATGTCCTCCCCTGCTGTTTTGTTCTAGTCTCATACAGGCAAACATAAAAACACACAGTGGCAGGTGAAGGTAACGGTTCTTATCGCTCTCTGGCTGCACGGTCAGGTCAGCAGGAGTGCCGAGAGGAGCCTCAGACCACCTCGGTACAGACCTCCCCCCACTTCATCTCCCTCCAGCGGACGCTTGATCCAAGACATCTGACCCGTGAATCATCAGGACCGAGAGGTGCTCACACGGCACCTCGGTGACGAGGGCTGTTCGCCTCACAGGACGTAACGGAGGACTAAGAACAAAAGCTGCTTCTACACGTCTCTCCTTAATTGGAGTTGTCTGGGGTTCACGTGGCCTCCCCACCACTTCTCGGTTTCGTTTAGGTGAAAACACTCTCACCGGTTTAAAGAAATCACAAGATCGCTTGTGGGTTCAGTTTACAGCCACGGACATGTTAGCAGTATCTCCACTGGCAGAAATGCAAACAGCGTGATGCTGCTTGAACTTGTGAAGCACTTGGTCTCACCTGGTCTCACGTGGGCTCACTAATCTCCACCTACAGCCATAACACTGTTTGCCTTAGCATGGCCCCAAGACATTTCTTGCCATTTTAAGAGGTGATGATGCTCAAAATTTTGCAGGAGCACAGCACCAAATATTTCAGGTTCCTCGGACATAGCAGATGCGGCTGTGAAGGACGAGGATCTATCTGTGCTGAATCAGACAAATCACGGAGATGTGTAATACTGGTGCCCCCTGGGACTTCAGCTCGACACCCTCTGATTATATTCTTTACACCAAGCCTCCTGTACTGTGCCATGTTTACAGTTGTGGGTATTTGGAGTGATGCTACAGACCGAGACTTAGCAAGAGTGTTTGAGTCACGTTTTTATATAATTATTGTGGAAATATAGAAAGAAAAATTAAGAAAGCACATTTATTTAAAAAAGGCTCATTATCACATTTTAACCCAGCCTACTGTAAACCTAAGGGCTTCATAACACAGCCACACTAGTTCTGTGTATCTGCACATCTACCCCCTTCTGGGTCAATGTCTTATTGCAGCAGTCTAACACTTCATGTCTCAGACCACTACTCTGTCCTTCTACCAGATCTCTTTATACAGTTGTGAATTTGTTGTTCTCTCCTAAGTGTTTAGCTGCCCAGGTCTTGCTGTGATGCACACTGCTAGGGAGAGAAAATACCACAGATACCACCATATTTCCTCCATTTGTATACAGTCAGTCCTCCTGAGGACTGATGAACACACGGGCCTTTAACACATTTTGTGGCATTTACTTTTCTACGCTTCTCATAATGTGCACTTAAGACCAGTTACCAGAACACCTAACACCAGTTGCCTTTAGTTGTTGGCTTAGAGGTTTACATTTATGGCATTTAGCTGACACTTTTATACAAAGTGACTTACAATTATGCTCAGGGGCTCAAGAGGGCAACTTGAGGCTTGATCTGCCAACCTTCCAGTTACTAGTCCAGTACCTGATCAACTGCCCTGAGGGTTTCCAGCCTGCCGTCTCTTCTTTAGTCTTTATTTTCTTGTCAATGATTTTAACCTTCGATTTGTGCCTCTAGAGACCCCATACCCAAATAGCGGCTATCTATTTCTGGCCCGCGAGCTGTTTTGAAAAGTATTATTATTATTTTTTTTTTTTAAGGAATCTTTTTTTTTCAATCGTGCTATCCGCTCTTATTTTGAAATCGTGCACCGCGATCTCAAGACGATGCCGAGGATTGCCTTTATGGCAGGTAGCGGACGCCCAAATGCGTTCGCCACACTCCCCCATCCCCCCCCCCCCCAACCCCCACCCCCCCGGTCGACAGTTTACGTTCAACCGCCGCCCCCCCTAACCGGCCGCTTCAGTGATTGAAAAAATAAAATGTGGCCCGTCATCATTTCTATTTGAGTACCCCTGGTCTAGAGACTCAGTTACAGCTTTCTCTCACAGTATCTCTTGTGAAGGTTAAACATCTAAACGACAGGAGATCATCTACAGATGGAGTAGGATGGAGGACTGAACCTTTACGGTGGAGCCACAGATCTGCAGGCAGAGATTCTTTTAGGTGCCTTCAGTCTGATCAGGAAGGGAATGACCTAATGAAGGGCCACACATCCTCACTGGTCCTCGCTGGGCAGCGTGTGCACAGACAAGAATAGCAGGCTCATTTACACCTTGCACCCTGCACCCTGCACCCTGCACCCTACACCCCTGCCTCAGACGCTGCACTGGGAAACGTCTCATTAGAGCTGCAGGCAGATGATTACCTCTCACCTCCTAGGAGCTTTTATTCTTGGCCAAGCACAGAGCTCCGTTTAATCTTCTACCTTGATGTTATCATCCTGTAATTTACAGAAAGATTGACCTATATATATATATATATATATATATATATATATATATATATTTATAAGAATATAATATTAAGCAGTGCTATATGCATATGTGTATAACCAGCTTTTGATTTTAATCAAATTGATGCTCTCAATAATGCAGCTTTTATAATGATCATAATTACATTGTCTGTATTGCTTTTTCATAATGATGGATGGTTCCTTTCTTGATGCTGGGCTTTTATTCATCACCCCTGCACAGCTGCACGTTTGTATACAACAGCAGCTCAATGCAGTGCCCCACAAAATGCAGGTTAATATACTGCCTCCTCTAGCCAGGAAGTGAAAGGCTGTAGGTGGCCACATCTGCTGTTGTGACCCCATGACCTCTGAGGTCAGTCTGTTTCCGCCACCTCTCCACAGTGCAACAACCCCAAGACCAAGGAGCCCAAGCTGAGCGCCGCCGCGCGTATCGTGCCAGAGTGGACCGCGTACGACGACCAAATCAAGCGTCTCCTGAGACGGCTGCAGGAGAGCAAGGACGACCCGGCCCGGCGGGGAAAGTCCGGCCCGCCCACGGGGCAGGCAGGTGAGCCACGGGGTCTCCAGGTCTCGGCAGCAGGGACGAGACTGCGGGCTTGAGCCGCTCGACGTCGAGTCCACAGAGGTGAACTTCATGTGCTGTTTGTCTGGGGTCGTGTTTTCACAGGGCGTGATGAGCTTTAGCGCCCGTCTGGGAGGAGAGTGTTTGCCACGAGTCCCACTGTGTGACCCGACGCTGCCTACAGCTACACACGGATCAGCCTTTCGCCCGCACGGAAACAGGACGTGTTACTACACCTCCGCTCCGCCAAGACAGCAAGGAGACACGAGACACTAAGAGACGTGTTTTTAAAAGATTTCATACCATTTTCTATTTATGAGTGTTGGTGAGCCGAGTCAGTATTTTAAAGGAACAATCTACATTTTTCCAGCAAAAGCTTGTGATGAGTTTCATGAGGTAACAATATGTGAAGACAGAAATGACCGATGCCTTTGTTTCCTGTGATGATAAAGAATTCCACTGTTATGATTCCCACTGTGCCAGATCACTGGCCACGAGACAGTAATGTGCAAAGATGTCATCTGAAACGCCTTTCTCATAGACGTCTGCTCTGCTGAACATGACCAAATCCCTCCTGAGAAGCCTGGTCTTTAAGGACAGATTGTGATAAGAACTGTGCTCATCAGTTTAAAGGAATAATAATTGCACTGTTGGGCACATTGGTGGGAAGCAGGTCCACATTCCAGGTCATTCCATTTTACAAGAGCTTGTTATAAACTCTTCTGTTGTGCTCATTGGTATTCGCTGTTTACAAAAGAAAGGCTGCTTAAATGAAGTTGTTGGTCAGAAGCCGTTCTGCGTTTGGTACCTCTGCCCTCATGCTTGTTTAATTCTGCTGTTGAATTTGCATGTTTATGATAAAATTTAAACAGATTTGGGGTTTAACAGCTTTTCACACCAAACACAATGCTCCTCGAAGATAAAAACAAACATTTCTGCTCAGAAGAATATTTCCCATGATATTCCAATTAGAACAGGACTGTTTGAAGTTACTTAACTATAACAAGCAAAGCCAAATTTTTGTCCCAACTCTCCCAACCAATATAGAAGGTACACGCTCAATACCCAGTAACTGAATCATTCTGTTAACCACTGTGGTTTCAATCTGTTTCAAGTGAAACACTGTTATTCCTTTTCAGTGTGGCTGATATTAAGGACGCTGCATCAACCATTGTTACTGAGCTTTGATGTTGGAGAATGTGGATTTTCTCAGGAATAAAGATGTAATATTCCCTGGAGAACACGTGGTGTGCCAGTTCTATCATGAGCCACGGTTACATAATTAAGCGTAATGAATTCCCCAGATTAATGATCTACAGCTAGTGGAGGGATCATCCCTGAATGACATGCTGCAATCCACAGGGAACTTGTGCCTTCTTCAATTAGTAGGTGTTTATTCTTAATAAGATGTTCGTGGCTTCCTCACAGCCAGTGATGCACTGGCCTTAATCTCCCTGCTCAATTGGATTTTAAGATGCAAACTGGATAGATACTCTCCTATTCGATTCCAAAATGTCACTCACTAGTAACCCCCCCCCCCCCAACTGCTATAATAAAGTTCATCATAGGAGTCACATGCACCATCTATGTCTGCTTAAAATAAAATAAAACTGGCAATCCCCAATTAATTAAATAGATAATCATCTCTTTATTTCTATATTTACATTGCAGCATTGCTTAATTTATAGAAAAATAGTGCCGTTTCATATGTACATAATAGTCTCAGGAATAGATCAAAGGTCACCACGTGTGCATGGTGGTTGCTTTGGAATGACCCCCTGCAATAATGAGATCCCTGAAGAAAGAAAGAAAGAAAAAGGCAGTCGCTTCAAATAATGGGGGGGGGTCCTTCCACCCGCCCTCAGCTACACGGCTGTAACAGCATGGGGCACGTCCCAGTAGCTGTGGACGCATCAATGGCGGTTGGTGTCGATGAGTGTCACCTAGTGGCAGTTCGGGTCCGACCCGCCCTCCTCCAGGCTGGGTTCAGTTGAAGTTGAATTTGAAGCTGAAGGGTCCGGAGCCAAAGGGGTTGAAGCCCTGGAAGTTGTCCCAGGCCCCGTGGAAGGGGTGGTGGCCCCCGCCCTGCTGACTCTCCGGGTCTAGAGGGTCCTCGCCCTGGTCGAATTTACTCCTCATCTCTGCACACGAACAGAACCAGCACCACCCCCCCCCCCCCCGTCAGGAAGTACACTAACGCTGAGGTTTCGCTGCTACTCACACTATAAAGATCATTCCTCTCTTCATCCCCCAGATTATCTGCATTTATCACAGATCTGTTTCATTTGCCACTTTCACCATGTAGCATTTCAGGCTTCAGGCCACAATGAGATTAATCTCATCAACATGCGATCCCCTGATTAAAGTTAAACTGGTATACTGTATCCTCAAGGACCATTAAATTATAATTATAGTGAAACAAAAGCTCCGGCCAGTGTCGATGTCTAGACCAGTGTTTAGAACTACTGGTAAATGCAGATTATGTACAATAAATCATTGGCCCTAAGTGCCGGGAACAGGAGTAATGATGTGGGTGGTTACCTGGGTCAGTGAGCACTTCCTTGGCCTGCGCGATGTCTATGAACTTCTTCTCCGCCTTCTTCTTGTCTTCAGCGTCCTGGAAGTTGTCTGGATGCCACTGCTGTGCCAGCTTCCTGTAGGCCTTAATGATCTCCTTCTTCTGGGCCGTCCTAGGAGACAGAGGAGCCCAGATGTTTCTCACAATCACGCCCACGTGAGGAGGAGGCGGTGAGCGCTGGTGAAGGCCCTCACCTCTTCACCCCCAGGATCTTGTAGTAGTCTCTCTTCTGAGACTGTTTGAGGAGACGCTGAGCTCTCTCCAGACCCTCCTTCACCTGCCGGTCGTTCTCGCTGTACTCTTTGGCTCTCTCAAAGTCTTTAATGGCTGCGGAGGTGAGGCACGTTTAGGGCACCGTTCCAAACACAAGACCATCTATCGTCCTACCTAACACAGCTCTGTCCAGCCCGTGTCCAGGCGTGCTCTTGGAGAGCCAGCCTCCTGCGGCTTTTCCCCATATTCTGATTAAGATCTTGATGAGATAACTTAAGCTATTTCAGCGCATTAAGCCAATTCAGTTCATTAAGGCCTTAAACATCATCTAGTGTTAAAGTCAACAAGCTCACAGCTGGTTTTTTTTAGTGCCTTATTGGGGGTTTCTGACAGACTAAATGAGTTTAGGCCCAGAGAGAAACTGCAGTCCAAATCCAGGGATGACAAATCTGTGCTTTTTTTTTTGTTGCTGTTTTGATTTTGCCCCCTAACATCAGAACACGCTCAATGCATCAATACTGCCAGGGACCGTTTTCCCCTGCAACTAACAATAACTCATGAAGCGCTATAATAACAAATTACTCTTCATTTATTTCCACTGCCGAGATGCTTAGTTGCCATGGAAATGCTTACAGGCCATCTTGCATGTGATGACTCTAATATTCAGATAGAGATGGGAACCGGATGGAACCTTGAGTGGTCCTCACGGGCTGACCTCACTAACTGCCCTCATGAGCTAACTTCAGGAGCTGTCCTCACGAGTTGTCCTCACGGGCTGACCTCATGGGCTGACCTCATGGGCTGACCTCACGGACGTTCCCACCCAAACGCAGTGCTGTAGATGGTACCAGCAACACCGCCCTCAGCTAGGAGGTGCTGTTACTTCAGATACACTTCAGTCACCAGTAACGGCAGCTAAAATACACTGTAACACTGCCCTAAGCACATTATGACTCTCATATCCAAAATGCATGAACAACAAATGAAGTAAAGCTGTGAAGTGACTCTATAAATGTGCCATACTGCACAATCCTTGCAGAAAGCGTGCACACATGTGCAGGTACCTTCTTCATACTGTTCGTCTTGGAGCAAAGCTTCCGCCCGGTCCTTCAGGGCGTTGGCGTTCTCCGGGTCTGACTGCAGTACCTCACTGCACACTGGGATGGCTTTAGCGCCCTGCTGGTCCTGTGGTCACACAAAACCAAAACGCTTACCGCCAGAACCTGAAGTGGACTTGAGGAGAAGGGGTCAAGATCTGATCTGCTCGCACAGCTGAGGTTAAGACCTCTGTACAAATGACCCGTTCCACTGGAAACCTTGTATACTTCACTACAATTTGTTTACTATTATTGATTACTTAATTTTTGATTACTGACTATTTTATAAATATTCTCACTTCCTGAAATAATATTGCAGACATATTATTATTAGACAAAAATAAGCACTTTTTAAAAAGATTTGTCCATCCTTTGCTTTGTTGACAGCTTTGCACACTTTACACATACATACATGTATACAGTATATATATAATGTTGTGGCATGCAGTGACACCTGGTGGCCAGGAGTAGAACAGCCGGTCTCACCTTAGAAAGACAGTGGCAAATGCGTTCTTTGGCAAGGAGTGTGTACTGAGGCACGTTCGGCTCCGTCTGCATGACGGCCTCGTATTTACCCACCGCGTCCCCGTACCTGAGGAGGGAGCATGGTCAACACCACGGAGGAGACGCCGTTAGTCACCACACAGCAGGAGGAGCACGGTCAACACCACGGAGGAGACGCCGTTAGTCACCACACAGCCCAGCTGCCGATATCACGGAGGCTGAAGCAGACGCTAAGACATGGAGCCGGCCAGCGTCGCTCACCCTGTCATGGCATCTGCAGCTAAAGGGCGTATGTGGAGTGGGAGGGGCTTAGAAATGGCCCGCCCTGCTGTTAGTCAGCAGGAGAGAGGAAGACATTAGTCATACAAAAAAGCGGAGGGTGTGTTCTCTCTCTCACACGTGCTGCTCGGTTCTACTGTGTTCTACAGGCCCTGGACTGGGAGGTCAAAAATGGTAATGGAGATCTTACATATTTGGGCTACGTGAGAAACTGCAGGGGACTCAACATCCACACTGGTGACCTCATCGTCCCAGGAAGTTCAGGGGTTAATGCCGCATGGCTAAGGCACTTTCAGCCTTGCGCTACAGGTCTCCAAGCTAATCAAACACGACCAAATGCGACTACACATGGAATCATGAAAATACGGCCACATAAATTGTTCTCTTGACATGACTTCTCTCAACTACAAAAGCAGCTTATTAGCCACCTGATTTATTCAGCTGTCAGACTGCCAACACCACCCGCACCTCACGTCCCCTCACTGAGGTGGTGCTGTCTGCCATGGTGGTGTCAGCAGGTCCTCCAGGTGTGCTGAACCTGTGATCTACGGAAGACGCCCCCATCACTAGCAGCTCAGGTGCTTTTTCAAACACAGTCATAACGTCAGGAAGGTTTGAAGGTAAGAACGAAAAAAAATAATAATGATGCCGCCCGAACCAATTAGCCAGACTGGTTTGCTGAGTATCTGACATGATCCTAGATTTTTCCAAGTCTTTGAAGATGGAGGATTCGTTACAAAGGCAACAAGTTCCAAAACTTCAGACCTGCTCCAAAACTTACTCGTCTGACGTAAACAAGTCTAGGTCACACATTTAGAAAGCCTCTCTGCTTTCTAAAATGTTTCAAGGAAGCAGCTCTCACTTTCACTCAACCCGCTGAAGCTACATATGCTTGAAACTAATAATGTATTGAAGGTATTCATGAGACTACAACTCGGCAGAAGTGTGGATTGATAATGCAGTCAATGTATCGCTATAGGATTCTTCACAACAAGGAAATTGAGAAGCTTAATGGGTGGTGGATGTTGTGCTATCAGAACGGATTTAGTTGACATTGTGTTTCCTGGTAGAATGCGGACATTTAAAAAGGGCAAGTAAAATTATACACCACTTCAATGTAGTGCATTTGAACACTGGAGCAGCTTATTTACTTATTTGCAGAGAGAACGCCCCAATGTGATGACAGCAGACAACTACATGCAAACATCCATTAATGTCCGTGTCCAGCACCAGTACAGAGGACACCTGTGTGGACACTGTTCTTCCTTTAAACCTGCACCTGCCTCCCCTCAGACACACTACTGCCCTCCATACTGGAAATTAAAAAGCAAATCCCATCAAGACCAGTGAGGTTCCACAGAATACTGATCCAACCATAAAAGGCCTTCAGATGTTACATTCACCCACATCACAATGACTTTTGCCTGGTTATCATTACCCAGAATTCATCAGGATTAGAGGATGTTCCTGCTCTCAACTGTACTAAACCTTCCCATGTGTTGGCTAGTGCGGCGTTAGCGTTGGCGGGGCGTATGGGGCGTTGGCGGGGCGTATGGGGCGTTGGCGGGGCGTATGGCGCGTTGGCGGGGCGTATGGCGCGTTGGCGGGGCGTATGGGGCGTATGGGGCGTTGGCGGGGCGTATGGCGTTCGCGGTACGCACCTCTGCTGCTGTATCAGCTCCTCCGCAGACGTGATCTGTTTGTTGAGCTTCTTCACCTGCTTGTAGTGGCTGAAGCACAGCTTGTGGTCGGGGTCCAGCTTCAGACATTCACGCACCTCACTGGAAACACCACCGTGTGAGCACGCTTACAGCAGACCGCTTCAATGTGCAGTCAGGAGGCTTTCATAGCCGCAGTTAAGAACGCTTCAGCAGCACCCCCTCACTGGGATGTGAGCTTTACCAGTAACGAATGGTAGCTTGGATAGTTAAAAGGTGTGTGTGTGTGTGTGTGTGTAGAAATAATTTGTCCCAAAGGCGTTACTGCAACATGCAGAAATTAATGACACTGTCCTCATGGACCTGTAAGTGGTCACACCCTGCAGAGGCTCACCTGAGGGACATCTCGTGGTCTCCAAGGTTATAGTAGATGGTGCTGAGCTTGTAGAAGGCCTGAGTGTTGCCGTTCCTCAGCTTGGAGGTGGCTTTCAGGTCACTGATGGCTTTGCCCGTCTCACCCAGCTGAATGAAGCACTCGGCCCGCAGCTCCCTGGACTCCACGTCCCACGCACACGTCTGAGCGGGGCAGGAGAGACGCACACAATCGGCCAAGGGGAGTGACACCGTGCTCGGGTTTCTCCTCTACCTGTGCACCCGTCCCACAACCTGCCACTGATTTACTTGACGCATTGCCTTTCAACTGCTCAGTTAATGGCCGTTTTAGTGTGACAGAAGTGCCTCGGTAACTCACTGATCATGTCGGACAGGTTCTGTTGGTCTACCTGACACCACACAATCTAAACCCCATGGAAATATTTGCTAAAAGCTTATGCCTTATGAATGAGTAGGTTGAGCTACAAAACACATCTTAACTGTTACCGCTTTTTCAGTCTATCTATCTATCTATATAAATATATCTCTATATCTATATATATATATATATATATCTCTCTCTCTTTCTCTCTCTCTCTCTATATATATATATATATATATATATATATATATATATATATATATATATATATATATATATATATACATACACACACACACACACACACACACACACACACACACACACACACACACACACACACACACACACACGAGATCACATTATATAAAATGTGATCTTTACTTTACTCTATGCAGTGTTCTGTCTTACAGTGTCAAGAACAGCAAAGCCCAATCACGCTGACGCTGGCACCAACCGAACCAGGAGAACCGCTAACTCACGTCGATGATCGTGTCCAGGTGCAGTATCGCCGAGCTGTAGTCCTGGCGACTGAAATCACTGCGGGCCTGCGTCACCAGCCTCTGGATTTCGTCTGATTTCTTCAGTTGGCTCTGGGCTTCCTGTTCTTCTCTGCTGCTTGGGGTGGACTTCAGCTGCAGAGCAGGTAAAAGGAGAAGCTTTTCAGCACCTGCTGGAATTCGCTGCCTCCCAGTTTAAAGAAGTAAGAAGTCATCACTTCATCTTTTAGAGGAAGCCAACAGTTTTATGATATTCGGTTTATTTAGTGCAATTTGGTTTAAATTGTCATATATTTACTCCACAGTTGTAGAACACGAAAAGTGATTGAAAAGCCAATTTCTGCAGCACAAAGACAAAACGTAGTTTGCAATGCCATAAACCACCAAAAGGTTAACTGTTGTCTCATAATGAAGCACATTTCACTTCAAGTTTAAGTATGCACAAGCACTATAATATATAATACTATATAATAATTTCACTTCAAGTTTAAGTATGCACAAGCACTATAATATACAACACATACACCGATTTTTTCTGAAGACATCGTGAACAAACCTATTGTTTCAGGTTCCCTAAAATTAAATGAAACCTATTACACTGATAGACCCGAGGTGAAATTTTTCAATGTGTATAAGTTGTTGTTAAAAATATATTTTACTAATGTTGAAAACCATGACAAATGTGGACATATATGATATGTTAGGCAATACCATCCTATCCCTATGTCCACCCATAACATCTTTGGTATCAGAAAGCATTACAAGACTACAGCCACATGACTCCCTAACTCCATACGGCAGCAGAAGAATAAAAGCAGACCAAGTGTGTATTACAGTCTGCATGTTCTGTACCTCCTGCAGATATCAAACCCAACCACAGACTGATGAAGTGAAGAGAATACAAGAACGCCAAAGGATGCTTTAATATTCAGAACGATTCCAACATTATAACGAGAGTAGGTGATGGCTGAGATGGAAAACGTTTCTCCATAAGCAAGGTAAGTGTTTCACGAAGAGCCACTCACCACTTTCTTGAAATCACTCTCTGCTTCATCCAGCCTGCCCTGTTTCAGCAGTAGGTTCCCTCGTTGAAGCCTAGCCTGGGGAACGAAACAGAAGTGTAGTGGTAGTGGTTGTAATGGAGGGTTATGAATTACACGCCGTTGTCATCTCGCGAATCTCAAACTGGAGCAAAACGCACCGACGTGAAATCCGGTTTAAGTTCGATAACTTTGCTGAGATCGGGTAGCGCAGACTTGGATTTCCCCATGGCCAGGTAGACCGTGGCTCTCCTATAGTAAGCAACGTAGTTTTTGGGGTCTCCATCTACACGTAGACAGAAAGTGATAAAGACAACGTGTGACTCAAATGAACACTACACAGGAGGGAGGGAGGGAGAGAGACAGAGAGACAGACAGGCAGGCAGACAGAGAGATAGAGAGACAGACAGGCAGGCAGGCAGAGAGATAGAGAGACAGACAGACAGGCAGGCAGAGAGATAGAGAGACAGACAGACAGGCAGAGAGATAGAGAGACAGACAGACAGAGTGTCGCCTAAAGCTCACCAACTCACCCACAGCTGCGTGGAAGTGTGAAAGCGCATCTGCCAGCTGTCCGGCAGCAAGCAGCTTCTTCCCCATCTCCAGGTGGTTCTCAACGCCATGGTCCTCTCCGCAGATCACTCCTGTCACACACAAGGTAGTAAACACACCGAGCAAAGGGGGCAGCCCACCGGTCACCAGCCCACCAGGGTCCTGTGTCTGATAGCCACCCTGATCCTGATGTGTAACAGCTGATCCACTCTGGATCAGTAAAACTTAAATGAGGTCATGTCGAGTGTCCACCGAACTTCCTCTGGCCATCCTGTCAGTCACTCTCACAGCGTGACAACAGATCCGCAGTCTCTACACCGTTTAACCAGCTGGTTAGTTGTAGTTATTCGGGCTGGTTAGTTGTAGTTATTCGGGCTGGTTAGTTGTAGTTATTCGGGCTGGTTAGTTGTAGTTATTCAGGCTAGTTAGTTGTAGTTATTCAGGCTGGTTAGTTGTAGTTATTCGGGCTGGTTAGTTGTAGTTATTCGGGCTGGTTAGTTGTAGTTATTCGGGCTGGTTAGTTGTAGTTATTCGGGCTGGTTAGTTGTAGTTATTCGGGCTGGTTCGTTGTAGTTATTCGGGCTGGTTCGTTGTAGTTATTCGGGCTGGTTCGTTGTAGTTATTCGGGCTGGTTCGCTGTAGTTATTCGGGCTGGTTCGTTGTAGTTATTCGGGCTGGTTAGTTGTAGTTATTCAGATGGTTAGTTGTAGTTATTCGGGCTGGTTAGTTGTAGTTATTCGGGCTGGTTAGTTGTAGTTATTCAGATGGTTAGTTATAGTTATTCGGGCTGGTTAGTTATAGTTATTCGGGCTGGTTAGTTGTAGTTATTCGGGCTGGTTAGTTGTAGTTATTCAGGCTAGTTAGTTGTAGTTATTCAGATGGTTAGTTGTAGTTATTCGGGCTGGTTAGTTGTAGTTATTCGGGCTGGTTAGTTGTAGTTATTCGGGCTGGTTAGTTGTAGTTATTCGGGCTGGTTAGTTGTAGTTATTCGGGCTGGTTAGTTGTAGTTATTCGGGCTGGTTAGTTGTAGTTATTCGGGCTGGTTAGTTGTAGTTATTCGGGCTGGTTAGTTGTAGTTATTCAGATGGTTAGTTATAGTTATTCAGATGGTTAGTTATAGTTATTCAGATGGTTAGTTGTAGTTATTCGGGCTGGTTAGTTGTAGTTATTCAGCTGGTTCGTTGTAGTTATTCGGGCTGGTTCGTTGTAGTTATTCGGGCTGGTTCGTTGTAGTTATTCGGGCTGGTTCGTTGTAGTTATTCGGGCTGGTTCGTTGTAGTTATTCGGGCTGGTTCGTTGTAGTTATTCGGGCTGGTTAGTTGTAGTTATTCGGGCTGGTTAGTTGTAGTTATTCGGGCTGGTTAGTTGTAGTTATTCAGATGGTTAGTTATAGTTATTCAGATGGTTAGTTATAGTTATTCGGGCTGGTTAGTTATAGTTATTCGGGCTGGTTAGTTATAGTTATTCGGGCTGGTTAGTTGTAGTTATTCGGGCTGGTTAGTTGTAGTTATTCGGGCTGGTTAGTTGTAGTTATTCGGGCTGGTTAGTTGTAGTTATTCGGGCTGGTTAGTTGTAGTTATTCAGATGGTTAGTTGTAGTTATTCGGGCTGGTTAGTTGTAGTTATTCGGGCTGGTTAGTTGTAGTTATTCAGATGGTTAGTTATAGTTATTCAGATGGTTAGTTATAGTTATTCGGGCTGGTTAGTTGTAGTTATTCGGGCTGGTTAGTTGTAGTTATTCAGCTGGTTAGTTGTAGTTATTCAGCTGGTTAGTTGTAGTTATTCGGGCTGGTTAGTTGTAGTTATTCGGGCTGGTTAGTTGTAGTTATTCGGGCTGGTTAGTTGTAGTTATTCGGGCTGGTTAGTTGTAGTTATTCGGGCTGGTTAGTTGTAGTTATTCGGGCTGGTTAGTTGTAGTTATTCGGGCTGGTTAGTTGTAGTTATTCAGATGGTTAGTTGTAGTTATTCGGGCTGGTTAGTTGTAGTTATTCGGGCTGGTTAATTGTAGTTATTCAGCTAGTTAGTTGTAGTTATTCCTCGCGCGCTGGCTGTCTACTTCAACCGAGCTAACCGGCTAACCGAAGTTAGCACCAAGTCAGGGGGTAAAATGAGTGAAACCGTAATTACCTTCATACCGAAGATCGAGCAGAACGAGCACGAAGGGCGCGTAACTCAATAACGTGTTGACGAGTGGCGCCACTGTCACCATATTTCACCCCCGTTTGTCGTCGTTGTGCAAAAGTTTCTCCGATTTCTCGCCGCCGCGTCTAAACGGAGCTCGTGATGCACCGCGCGCACTGTTTCCCCGAGTCTCTCTCGCGCGCGCGCGCGCGCACACTCACACACGCCGCTGCGCGTGGGGCACTCTGATTGGCTCGCAACGCTCCAATCCCCGCCCATCGCGTCTTGTTCAACTGAGACGGGCCACGGCATCCTTGTGGGAGAGAGCGCGTGTTCGCGCGCGGGGCTGCTCATCGTTGCGTGAGTAAATGTGACAAGTATAAAAAACTAGCCACCTGTTTCTGGGCACCTCTATGGTTTATTATACAAAATAATACATACTTTTATGATGGTTGAACTTGCTCACCAGAAGATGTGCAAACTTGTACATAATGACACTGTACTTTTGTTTTGTGTGGAACTATTTTAATTTTATGCAATCGCAGCCCCCTGTCCTGACCATACTATAACCTTACAACCACTGGACATTAATGAGAAACTTTTAGCCAGCGTAAATATTCTGGAGAACTATACAGCCCTTCCTCTTTCCTGCAGAATCTCTCAGTCCATGCAAAAAAAAAAGGTCACTCCCTAATATTTTAATTTGTCTGATAGCTCATTTTTATTTTAATTCATTTGTTTGTTTGTTTCATGGGGTTTATGAATGTTTCCGGGAGGTTTCTTGGTGTCAACAGGATGGTCACTTCATCTTGGTGCACTGTGGGAGATTCACAGGGAGGTGTCTGTCTTCGGTCTTGATATCTACACAGTCAGAGACCGCCTCAGGCACCTGTACGGTCATTCCATCCAGGGCTTCAGTCACATGCACCTGGCACCCCAGACGAGACCTGAAACACACACAAGAGCCGCTGCACGTGTACAAATGGTAGTAGGATATAGTAATAGAGAATGAATTAAGAATGTGATTATGCTGGGAATGGCTGACAGAAGCTTTCACTCACGTTGCTGTGAGCCCACAGGTCAGGTCCAACATGTCCATTTCCTCACTGGCTATTGAGCCAAGATTCTTATATACTGCCTTCTCAAAAATCAGGTGGCATGTAGAACAGGCTAATGTTCCCTCACATGCACCTAAAACACACACACACACACACACACACACTCAAACCTAAAAAAACATATTATCTACTGCTAGTGGCACTTTTGAAGTTGCTTTCAGGCATGAGAATATTATTTGATGCTCATGATTATTTTAAATGATGACAATTACTTTGTTTTAACTTACCAAATCCTTGAAAATCTAAATTTGTATTTACAATTTCAAGTAATGTAACTCCAGTTAATGAATTCACAGAGATTCTCTTTCCATCTTTGTTTATAAAGTGAACAGTTATTTTATTTTCTGTCCTGAAAAGAGAAAGGAAGATAAATGAGTGAATTTAAAAGAATGTTTTGTACAATGTTTAATTTTTTTTATTTGCGTGTTTAAATTTTTTTCCAGTCACATAAAATTAAAAGCAGTCGTAACCTGATAATAATTTTAATTAAAAGAGTTGTAATTACACACACCTTAAAACTGTATTGTTGACAAGCTGCTTGCTACATTGTTGATGACTTTGTATGTAATTTATATTCGAATTTGTAGTTAGTAAAATGACTAGATTTTTCATTTTAAGTTCAAATCGATCAGAATACATAAATATTTTGCAATTAATTTGTTTCATAATGTTTTATGGTGACCTGGATTATGTATGTCTTTGATAGTATTTAGTCTGTATTTAAGAAGCGTATAGAATATTTAAGGGCTTAGAAATGCACATTAAAAATTACACACAGTATGGGATAAGTGTCCATGTCTGGGAAAATGTCTGTCCATAACACATAACACATCCTAAAACCCGGTGTACTTGTAATGGAAAGAAGAAAAAACACAGTAAAGGATCCTACAAGGTTTACATGAACAAAAACTCTGTGTGTGTGTGTGTGTGTGTGTGTGTGTGTGTGTGTGTGTGTGTGTGTTTGTGTTTCAGGTGGTAGATGTTTATAGCTAAAACTTCTAGTATCTGTAATTGAGTCACTGAGGTTGGACATGGTTTCATCTGACCATATGATTATGAACTAGATCTGGAGCAGAACTAGGAGACTGGGCTATAAGCTGTACAAGAACCTGAGCCTAATCCGGTTTTCTGGTGTTGAAGAAAGGCTTTTTTCAGCGCTAATAGAAAATGAAACTTTTGCTTATTTGTGAGTATGTAGAATATGGCATTTTATTACCTATGTCAAGTGTTTAATACATCTTTATTTTAAATCAATACCTTATTATTTGAAATAACTAGCACACATATTAGAATAGACAATGAAAGCACTGAATACTCACACTCGTATACATAATGTCAGGAACAACATATCATATTTGCATTATTTTGCATTATTTATCTATTATTAATCTATACAGAAAACAAAAATATACATACCTAGTAGCAGATGTGCTCATGGCTCTTGTATTGCTGCATATGAAGTTAAAACATCGGGACAGCACAGGTGTCATGCAGCCAGGAGGACGTACCCTGGTCCAGGATCTACAACGCACCACAGTCTGTCCTAATAAAAACAGTCTTAACTTTATTGAAGCTGTTGGCATTGCAGAAACCGTAAAATGGCTTCAGGTTGTGCAAGGGAAATGATGAAAATGAAATCACCTGTCTCAAACAGCCATTTTATTACGGATTTAAATGCCAGTTGCACCTCCTTCACCCCATGTTCTTACCCTCTCTCTCTCTTTCTCTCTCTCTCTCTCTCTCTTTCTCTTCCTCCACACAAAACTGCATTGTTTAAGGGTTTTGGAATGAGACGTTGAGGTGGAGAGCCGTTTTATCAAAACCGAGGAGGGGGGAAATTTTATTAATCGCTCAGCTGAAAACAATACGATAGTCACTAAAAACCTAATTCCTACTCCAACCCGAAAGAACCCCAGCGCAAGCACCTCTCTCCCCAAGAGTCTCTTAAAGGACCAGAACACCTTGGATGTTTATACGCGTGTTTGTTTGGGAATTAGCTCTGGCTGTTACTAGAAGTCCCTGCACATGTCACCCCCCCACCACCACCGAGGGAGCCTGATCTCCTATCCAGAACAGCTCCCCCCGCCCAGGGAGGCAGACCAGGGAGACAGGCCAGGGAGACAGACCAGGGAGACAGACCAGGGAGGCAGGCCAGGGAGACAGACCAGGGAGACAGACCAGGGAGACAGACCAGGGAGGCAGACCAGGGAGGCAGACCAGGGAGACAGACCAGGGAGACAGACCAGGGAGACAGACCAGGGAGGCAGACCAGAGAGACAGACCAGGGAGGCAGACCAGGGAGACAGACCAGGGAGGCAGACCAGGGAGGCAGGCCAGTCACCCACCAGGGTGGACAGGACCAGAGACTGGAGGTTGTCCATGCCTCATCAGCCATACCGCCACCACGGTCCTATCCAAGTCCAGGTGGGCTGGTTTGAGAAGGTCCAGTGAAACTGGGTGGTGGGTCCAGTACTGGCAGCTGATAATGTCCTGTAGGCCTCCACCTCTTGGCCCAACACCTGGTCCGCCACCTTACAGGAGGACTTGATGCCGAGGGACACGTCGACAACCGTGCAGGTCAGACAGTCGGCCACTGGGTTGTCCTTCCCAGAGACATGCTGGACGTCCGTAGTGAACTCGGAAGTGAAGGCCTACTGATGTCGCCGATGAACAGATCACCGTCCGGAGTCTTTGGCCACGGCAAACACCAATGGCTTGTGGTCCACGAACACAACAAACAGGCAGCCTTCCAGGAGGAAATGAAAATGCTGTTCACAACCAAACATGCTATATTTGCGCTCTGCAGGGTGGAACTGTCCCACGGAGCCATTGTTCATACACTGTTCTTAACACAGCGACGTCTGTTCTTAACACAACCGGCCCTATGTGGAAATGGAGCTGCTGGTGGCAGCCTCAAGGGCTTCATGTCCAGTAAGGAGGTAAGAACACTTAACTGAGCACGTCTCACAGAGGAAACGACGCCCAGAGACACCGCGTCTGTGAGGAACAGCAGTCTGCTGGGATAGCCCACGCCCATAGTCTCTATATATACGCCCATAGTCTCTATATATACGCCCATAGTCTCTATATATACGCCCATAGTCTCTATATATACGCCCATAGTCTCTAGCAGGCGTTCCCTGAGTTCCTGGAACTGCAGAGAAAACAACATTTTTTGGCCTTGACTCTAAAGCTCGCATGATTGAAGAAGAGAGACGGGGAGGGTTGAGGAACGCTTGCACAGAGCACGGTGTCACCTGAACACGTGTTCTGACCACTAGTCTGGAGAAGCATCTTTAGAGCTTCATATTTAGGGATCTTGAAGAAGTGCTGTCAATTCCAGGTGCCGCGATTAAAAGTCCTCACCAGGATTTTGCTCAGGCTTCCTGGATTGTGTTGATTCCACTAATTTTACCTGGATTGCTAATTAGAAAATCTAGCAAGCTTGAACAAAATCCTGGTGAGAACTTTTAATCACGGCACCTGGAATTGACAGCACTAATATATATATATATATATATGCACGCTGCAGTCATACAAGGACAGCAATATATCCTTCACTTCACTTATGTTGAGTTGTATGAAGAATAGAAGTGATTTCGCTGTGTGTTCAGCAGATGTTTTATGGTTAATGAGCCTAAACTGGATGATGCAACACACTTTACATTTTATTCACACAATATATTTTTTCATGAGTACTTTATAATAAACGTAATCTGTTGAAATGTACTTTAATACAGAGAATACTTCTGTTGCTGAACCAGCACGTTTGGGTTTAATAGTAAAAGCTATTCTAAATTTGCCAAAGCACATATGTGTTTATTACCATCTCTAAACATATGATACATTTGCAGGAAACCCTTCCTATCTGAGGTGCAGTTCCTTGACCACCCTGGGGCAAAGGGTCCTGGGCTGACCGGAGGTCCCACCATTGGCGTTTGCAGAAAGAGCTTTTGTGGCACGGTGCATCAGATCTGGCTGGTGTGGGTTTGCTGTGGTAGATGCCACTTAGTTCAGGTCATCGGGTGCAGTCTGTTGCCTCTTTTCCACTGTAAGGCCAAACTGAGCACATTCCAATCCAATCACATTTCCACGCCAAACACGTAGAGGGCCTTCCAACTGTGCTCAGCATGGTTTTCTCAGCACAGCTAGCCAGCCACACCCAGACGTGCTCAGAGATGCAGGACCATATGGGTGGGATGGCTTAATGATCTTGAGACGTTGATTGGTTCTACATAAACAAAGCGAAGCTCATTCTTTTGTCTTCCTTCTAGCCAACTTTCGGCTTTTTAATATGTCAGGTGCTGGTTTGCACAAATAAACAGAAAAAACGAAATAACAGTCCAAGCAACTCCAAATGATGCATCTTGTCGGACACATGCAGCGACTGAAGTTGTGTGGTGGCTTAATTATTTGCTGCCCGGTGAGCTCACAGACGAGGCAGCTGGGCAAACGTTGTTGAGGATGACAAAGTGAAGTTTAGAAGGAGATCATTTGTATGGTCCTGCTGACTGGTCCTGCTGACTGACTCCAGCCCCTGTGGATGCTCCAGGAACCCATACACATCATCATCATCATCATCTGTTTTCGTTGCTAGCATGGATTCCCGTAATGTAGTTCAATCCATAAAGTTTTAGATAGAAGGGGCGTGTCCAAAAGATGGGCCAGAAGGCAACTGGAGGCCTCAGATTTTGAGGCAGGTTGCAATTGGCCGAGGTCACAGTCACATAAAGGGATCTTGGTTCTGCAGGTCCTTGACAATGGGGGTCCAAAGGCGTAATTTATAAAGTTTTGCATGGAGTGAAAGTGTGCAGATGGAACATTTCTCAATGTTTTCGTATGTTTATAAAAAAGAGCTGTCCTGAGTGTTCTCTTCTCTCTCCTTCCTGGACCCAGATCTCTCCCCAGGGGGTCTGGTTTCCAGTAGAGAGTACGCTGTACACAATTGGCAGCTGCTTCTCGCTGGTGTGTGAATGGGTGTGAAAGGCTTGTACCTGTGCTATATAAATTGAGGATAATATATTTTATTAGTTCTCTGACCTCTGTTTTCTGAACAGGAGACTGTAATCTGTAAAGACCCCACCAGAGGTACCGAAAAGGGAAGAAAAGGTAAAGACAAACTAAGGCTCACTTTTAGCTAGTTAAAGGACGTGTAATTACCACCACCTGGTGCAAATAATGACCCGAGAAGGATAAAACTTCACATTTTACTGTTAATCTCTATTAGTTCTCAAAAATAATTACCTGAGCGAAATGAAAATGTACTGACTCACAAAGGACTCACAAAGTTGTCAATTTAATATTGAAATTAATTATATGAAAATCCCATTTGAAGTTGACATGGTCTGAGAATAACAGCATGCTGGTTTTATGAGCAAGCATCCACTTTCAAAAACAAAGTTAATTATCCACAAAACCTGCAAAGGTCTCCAATTTTCCATTCAATGTTTGAATGTTTCCATTCAAACATAAACTATTTAATAATTACATCAAAAGATAAAATAAAGTAAGACGTGAACAAAAATTGCACACAGAGCCATGCAATATTTTTCAAATTTGTTCTTTGTGTGTTATAAAATGTTGCAGTGAAGACATCAGATTGTTCATTTTGGTTGAGATTTGCATTCACATGTCACTCCTTCTGGTTAGCACTCGCCTTTTCATTCAAGTGGGAGCTAGTCACACAGGCTGCGCTGGCTTTCTGAGGTCTTCTGCCACTGCACAGGTCCGCAAACATGCACATGAGCTCATCTCTGAACCCACAGCAGCCGTTTTTGATCAAGAACCGAACAAGATCACACAACTGAATTAGAGAACAGAAAAATCTGGTCATGTTTGATGTAGGTTTACCGTCAAGTTTGGTCATGTGACTGAGAGTTGGTCATGTGACCGTACCTTGGCAGAGAGGGCATCCACAGCAGACTGGGCGCAGTGCACGTGGCCCGGCGTGAAGAGGTCATTGGGTTGTGGTGGGCGTGGTTCTGGATGCAGTGTAGCAGCCACGTGGCCCAGTTAGGCACGTCTCTTCAGGTCTGAGCTGGACCGGCTTGAGCGCAGGCACATGACAAGACTTTCAGGTTACTGCCACTGACACAGGCACCGTCATCTCCATTATGCACAAAACTGGGTGTGACCTTAGCGCCGCACCGCCTGTGCCCTGGTCTGTGCCCTGGTCTGTGCTCTGGTTTGTGCCCTGGTCTGTGCCCTGGTCTGTGCCCTGGTCTGTGCCCTGGTCTGTGCTCTGGTCTGTGCCCTGGTCTGTGCTCTGGTCTGTGCCCTGGTCTGTGCTCTGGTCTGTGCCCTGGTTTGTGCCCTGGTCTGTGCTCTGGTCTGTGCTCTGGTCTGTGCCCTGGTCTGTGCTCTGGTCTGTGCCCTGGTCTGTGCCCTGGTTTGTGCCCTGGTCTGTGCTCTGGTCTGTGCTCTGGTCTGTGCCCTGGTCTGTGCTCTGGTCTGTGCCCTGGTCTGTGCCCTGGTCTGTGCCCTGGTCTGTGCTCTGGTCTGTGCCCTGGTCTGTGCTCTGGTCTGTGCCCTGGTCTGTGCCCTGGTTTGTGCCCTGGTCTGTGCCCTGGTCTGTGCCCTGGTTTGTGCCCTGGTCTGTGCCCTGGTCTGTGCCCTGGTCTGTGCCCTGGTCTGTGCTCCCTCTCTGTCCTCTTGCAGTCTCTCTCCTGGCTCCACACCAACACAGCTGTGAGACACTCATCGTGAACGTCTTTACACATCAATCTGCCTGGCATGTTCCTGTAGGAACTCCTACAAGAAGAAATGACACAGATTTTAATCAAGTTACGCAGAGGATGTCTTGGTGGACTAAAATTCGTGCTTACCTTTTAAAATTGATCCAAGCTTGAGTCAGTGCAGAAGCAGATGCATCGTAAATACATATATCTGAATCATGGCTTTACACCACAAGTTAGCCCAAGTTTGGAGATATACCATCCTGCAGAGTTTAGCATCAGCCCTAATCTAGCACACCAAGCTCTGATAGTAAGAAGCTACTGTGATATCTGGATCATTTGTGTAAGATTATTGGTACTAAACTCAACAATATGGTACATCTCCAGGACAAGACTTGTGAACCTCTGACACAGAACATTTGGCACAGCACAGATGGTCATTGTAGAGGCTGCATTCGATTCACACACATTGTGTATGGTGTGTATTCCTCATGTTCAGAGCATTTTAATATTTTCTCTGGGAACAATCCTCAGCCCACCCCCAAAACACAAACACACACTGGGAGCCTGAAAAGCAACTGCAGCCACATATACAGACTCTCCATTTAGTGAATGTAATGACCGATGGAAACCAACTTACCCAGCAAGCCGTCGTCATCCCTGCCAAGCGCCGGAATATTCCATGAGCTGCAGGCCCTTCATTATACAATCACACCAACATGTCTTATAATAGCAAAGAGAGACACTGCAAATGTGTGCGTGGAATTTATGGTACAAGGCCTCAGAATCAACCGACACTGTGTGTCATCAAGCAACAGTGCCACCTTGTGGTGAGTCTTCGCATCACGCGTCCGGATGTGGCTCATTTTGATACAGTATGGACACTCATGGACCGAAGAAAGATTTAGGCAGAATAGGTCAACTTTCAATGAATACTTAACAGTGACTTTACTGCAGCATCAAGTGTCAGATTTACTCACCAATTAAATGGTATAGGTCCTCATTACAAGAGCTCACCCACTGAAAATCTGAAAATAGGCCCAGGCCTACTCCAAATGCGCATGTGTTTAAAAAATGGTGAAAAAATGTGTGATGAGGGGCTTTGCCTAAATAATTAACTTGTTAACTGCCAATGTTTAACAGTGTAGTGGAAAATCTCACATTTAATTTTTTTTCATAATCTCACAGTTTATTATTTTCCATATGTACTATGTAAGCATATTCATACATGAACATTCCCTCTTGCTCAGTGTCTGTCCTTTAAATGCTTCAAATAATGAACAAAAGAACACGTGTCCATTTACACACTGATTAATTTAGACCATTCAATTTAGATTAATATACATACCATTTTAATGCGCATTGTCTCAAAGCACAATGCCCCCCAATCCAGAGTCTGACTTTAATGAATGACAAGTCTCAAATGTAATTACAAAACCTGAATAGAAAAACAGTCCAGGGTCAAAACTGAATGAAACAATCAAAAGCTAAGGGATAAAGCAACATTGGAAATTTGAAATGTTTTCCAAATCTAAGACTGCATGGCCAGTGTAGCAGAAATACTTTTGAATAAAGATATAATATATATAATTAGAATAAAGACACATATGCAAATACCAATTACATAATGCATAATCATGTTATATGTTCTATTCACTTCCACCCTAAAACATCATAAACAAAGTAACAAACATATAGCACATAATACAAGTTTTTTAAATTCAAAGAGAATGTAGCCTCTGGCCAGTATCTTCAAACTCTGCATTCAAGCTATTCCCATGCAACAAGTACCACTGCTGTCTAAAAATACTTCATTTTAGGACTGTTGTAACATGTTCATAAGGCTGCCAAAAGGGGGAAATTGACATGCAATAATTAAGTATTAACACTATTTAAAGTGGTGATGTTTAGCTGATGTTTATGCAGTAAACAGCATACTTGCATTGTCAGTCAAGAAATATGGGGGGAAAAAATAAGTAACGTGCCAATAATCTTTTGGAGATATAATTTAATATTATTTGAAAAGATTTCGAATAGCTGTGCTAAATATTTGTACTGAAAAGCGAGTGAATGTCTGCTTACTATACGTACAAAGCTGTAAAGAACAATGGAAAATGTTTATTTACTTTACTGGGGAACGTGCGCGGAAGTGTTTTTGTGGCGGGAAACGGAAGCTGATTACGCAGCTAGGCGGAGAGCTCTGATTGGTCGAGCGGACCAATCAGCTAGGCGGAGAGCTCTGATTGGTCGAGCGGGCCAATCAGGACGTAAGCGTTCGTTTAGCAGCGCAGAACGCACCACGATGGACTCCGCGGTGGTTTGCAATATTTGCGGCTTGCAATACACATTACCCGGTAAATATAAGAACTGTATTATCTCTGGCGTTGTATTATTGGAATAATAATAATAATAATAATAATAATAATAATAATATCGACTTCTTGTTTACGTGTTTCGGCTGAGGTAAATTAGCTAGCTAGCTCTTCACGCTGATCTTCTAATAACACATTTATATATCCAATTGTATACGTACATAACTAACAAAGCTAATGTAAGCGGTTTTGGTCCGTTTGCTCCGTCTTTACTTTACTTTTCGTCGCCGGTGTGAATCAGTAAAACCGTTTGGGTCTAACGCGCGCGACGTCTCCCCCCACAGACGATGACGCGGTGGAGAACCTGCCGCACGCGCTCCTGTGCGGGCACGTGTTCTGCGTCTCGTGCCTGCACGCGCTGGAGTCTCCGCAGAGCGTCATCACGTGCCCGGAATGCCAGGTGAGCAGGCTGAACTCGGCGGAAGGAGTAACCTGTTGGCCTTTGAGAAAAAAAAATGCAGAAATTGTAAAATATTTAAATATTGTAAAATATTTGAACCCCTGTGGTGGGGCTATTTTATAGTTCTTCTAAAATTCATGCTTTCAGTGATGAATCTAAAAGTGCTGCTGTTTAGCTCACGTGATCTTTTTTTTTTTTTTTAAACTCATGATGTCATTTTGTTGGGCTGTTGGACCGAGTGTAATTGCAGTCCCGTTAAACGTCTGTTGCAGCTGGACACCAAACTTGGTGAGGAAGGGATGGATGGCCTGCAGGTCGATAGCAGGATAGTGGGACTCATCTATACGTCCAAGATGAACAAGAGAAGGTATTTTGCAATAAATAAAGAAAATTGTTTAAAAAAAAAAAACAAAACATTTGCAATTACTTGAATAAAATGTGGGGGCGCGGGGGTCTTCACTTATTGGACTACACATTTCATAGTTCCCATGGAGGACGCGCATGGAGAGGCCGACGATTTAGGAATCCTCCATCTCCTCCATCCCCTCCAGCTGCCCATCCGATGCAGAGCACTGGAATGGTACATGTGAGAGCCACAACTAAAGTAAAAAAAAAAAAAAAAAAGCTTGTAAGTTAAATCTTGGCTTACTACTGTGTCGGGGTGTAACTACACAAACTTCACGGTTCGGTTCACACCACGGTATGGACACCACAGTTCGGTACGATTTTGGTATGTTTGGGGAGGACGACGAGACTGGAGTTCTGTTCAAAACGGCCTACTACATACTACTACGGCCTACTACATACTTCTCACGTACTGATTAAAGCCCCAAATCAGTATGCAGTATATGACATGATTTTTTTCTAGTATGCTAAAGGAGTACTACATTGATATTATTCCAGTACACTAACGGCTATCTTCCTGCTGTACAGCATCCACTCATGCAATGCAGCCATGACGTCTAATCCATATAAAAACATGGTGGACACTGATGTGGAGAGAGATGACGCGTACATGTAAACTTTCATATAAATATACTAGAAAGCACCTGCTCATAATAATGAGGAATATCCACTAACCATAGCTAGATAATCTGTGAAGCATTCTTTGGCTAATTAGTGTTTTAAAGCCTGTTAACTAAACTTCCTATCAGCATATTTCATTGTAAACGTATTGGGTATTTCTACAGTAAGCTGACAATTGCTTATTAGTAGGGACAGATCGTATTACAGAGGCATGTGTATAGCCTAGAGGATCTCTAATGGGGCTCTGTTTACACTGAGATGCAATGCTGCACAAAAGGCGTTAAGTTGATCTTTTTTGTTTTAGATCCATGTTCTTTAGATCCATCGGAGGGTGATACTAGGATCAGAGCTTTAGGGGTGCTAAAGCTCACTGTGCTGCTGGGGGGGTCAGGGCAGGAGTAGGAGAGAAAAGTGGATCATATGATTTTAGAGGCAATTCCCTTGTTAAATTTAATTAGTCATATTTTCAATGGCGTTAACATTTTCAGCTTATTGGAGATACATTTCCATTACAAAATGACCTTTCCTCATTTTTAGGGGTACTTTAGCACCCCTTCAAAGGGGCTAGACTTATTTTGTGATTCAATTGCAAATAAAGGTTGTCATGTATTTTCCAATACTACATGCTGTACATGAGCAATGTTTATTTGTTTCATTAATCTTATTTTCAGATTTTGTAAGAGTTCACGGGCTCAATGGCAAAATTCCTTAGTGTTGAATTTGAATGTTGGACAAGAACGAGTTGCACAATACTGTAAAAATCAGTTATTTTGTAGGTTACTGGTATTGTATATGTACTGCTAAATGTGTGCTAGGCCATGCCTGTCTAATTACCTTAAGTGTGTAAGGTGTTTTGTACTAACATAACTAACAAAATGAAAGCTGCAGCTGGTCTGAAAGGATTTTCAGTATTTCTCCACCTTCTCTCCAGTCAGATTAAAGTCAAGAGAAGCGCTAATCTTCCTTCGTGTGAGACTGTAGTGTGGTTTGCTTTTGTTGCATACTGACTGTACTGCATACTACCACGAGGACAAGTATACAGTATCCTCCCCCTCTCTCTCTCTCTCTCTCTCTCTCTCTCTCTCTCTCTCTCTCTCTCTCTCTCTCCCCCTCTCTCTCTCTCTCTCTCTCTCTCTCTCTCTCTCTCTCTCTCTATATATATATATATATTTTGCACTACCGATCTGATACTGATATCGGCCGATACTGGCCTATCCGAGCATGTATTAAAGTTTTTAAAGGCCGTTTTTGAGAGTGTACAGCCGTGGTTTCCAAGTGCAACTCTCTTGTGAACTTCAGTTCCGCATCACGTTCACTAGTGTTCGCACGTGGGATGCATTTACCGTCTATTCTCTGTGCGACTGCGTGCACCGAACCGTGAGCACCGTATCGTGTCTGTTCGGTACGTATACATGTACTGTTGCACCTCTGCTGCTGTGGAATAATGTAGTCATACTGTTCAGTCACATTTTATTTGGGGGGTGTGTGTGTGTGTGTTTTAGGATCAAGAAATGGTAAAAGTTCTAGATGATGCCCTGCGTAAGGCCACAAAAAACCTTAACACACTTCATGACCAGCACCAGGTAAGACGGAGGCATAACTTATTGTCTGTTTCCCTTTAACCGAACACAGTTGGGCAGTGCCTGAAGTGGTTCCCAAAAAGTTGGTTTTATTTTTTTCTCCCATCCTAAGAGTCTAGTTCAAGGCATACAGGCTCAGCAGAAGAAGGAAAAGACTCGAATCACAAAGGAGATCGAGGACTGCATTGAAAAAGCAACTGACATATTGCACAGAAGGTTGCGTGCACACACTAAAGTGTAGTCCAGAATGTGTGTTCAGGTTTCTCAGTAACATGCCGCATGGGGTCCGTTTGCTTGCAGAGGTGGTGTGCTGCGGTCTGAGCTGAGCCAGTTGGAGCAGTCCTTCTCTGCTGGCCAGGAGGCGTGTCAGAGGCTGGAGGCCAGACACACGAGGCTGTCGTTGGCCGTGCAGAAAGCACGACATGTCCGCCAGGTGCCTTCGCTGGAGACTTACTGCCATTTAGATCAGGTGCTGGCCACAGCCACTGGGCGTCGGCTCTACAGTTACTTTATTACACTGTATTTATATGGTGGTGGTGAATTTGTTTATTTGTGGGTGGTTTTTGTTTGTTTTGCCCAAACATTTTCTAAAACACATGAGACAGACTTGACCAGCCTACAGAGACGTTCTGTGGAGCTGGTGTGCCTGTGTTTTGAAATAGCAAGACATTTAATTGATCAGTGGAAATGTGCTAAATCCTTGGTCTTGATAATTATGCATTTTGTGTTGGTTGAAATGAACAAGATTATTATGAAAATATTTTTACGTTTTGCTCAAAGTATTTGTTTACTTGTTTAGATGTTCAGCTGTATATGGTAATCTGGTTAACTTGGTAAATTATGTTGGGCTGTATGCAATTGCAAAGAAGTGGAATATCTTTTAGGAGCATACAGTAATTCTGTTGAATCAGCAGTCTACCAGTGACAGGTGTGTTGGGTTGTTGCTACTTGTGTTTGTACAGCCTGTTTTATATGTAGTCTTGGCACCTTGTTACCATTCTGATATTGTTTAAACAGTCCGTTAGAGAGTGTGTGCGTGTGTGTGTGTGATTTTAAGGTTCTGGAGACTCTGCAGGAACCTGTTGATACTGAATCATTCGACAGCAGTTGCCTGACTTTGCGTTCAGGACTCAGGTAGGATAACTACCAAGTGATTCATTACATTAGATGATGAGGCCCATTTATCTGTTTTCAAGCCTTTTGGGGGGTTTTAAGGCATTCTAATGGTGTTTTTTTTTTTTTTTTTTTTTTTTTTTTTTTAATCCTATTGTGTTGACAAAGAGTATAGTGTAGAGTACATTTCAGTAAAGTGAAGTAGGTGTAAGAATGGATTTACCTCCATGTACTCTTGGGACCATTTGTCACTGTAATAGAACCACTTTTCTACTGGGCACTAATTCTGGGCTGCTATGATTGAATATATATATATATATATATTCTTGTGTATAGCTGCGTTCTCAATGTGGACAGTCTGACTGAGGCTGTGCAGAACTGTCTGAAGATCACAGACTGCAGTGATGAGTTGTAAGTACTCAAAATGTTAGGAAACCCTCTTGTTCAATTAATTGATGCCTAGCTTGGTGCATTAACGGTCATAGGATTTCCTCAGTTGGAGCATACAGCAGATTATTGTGGAACCTGTGTGTCAGATGTTTGAATGTGCACTAACTGTACTTTTGCCTCACTAGAGCCACAAGCATTGCATTGTGCAAAACTAACCCTCCACTGAAACCTGTATAGTACAAAACTAACCCCTACTAAAAACTATACAGGTAGCAAGCATATTTTGTGCGGGTAAAATTCTAGCAATTAGCATTTTGTGCACCTTTTTAGTTTTAGGAACTATTAATACCATTTAGAAAGAAAACACATACCCTGACTGTTTGGCAGCTACGTGAACAGTGAGCTGTGGGGGAGAGAGCGAGAGGCTGCACTGTTTCACTATGATACAGTATGTGTCTAACACGTGACTCGCACTCCTCTTCCAACGTGTGTGTAAACGCTCCTAGTGGTAAAATTGCAGTAAGACAATATAATCAATAAACCAGACTAACTTTACCTCTCGGTCATAACACATCGATTGAAGCACATTTATTCCCCTTAGGAATACGGAAAAAACCTGCAGTGGTTAGATGCTTTCAAAATAAGTATATTTGTCTTACTGGCTCTGAAATTAAGGATGGGGTTGTCATCCTTTACATCAATAAGATGGCAGAGACATACTGTGCATGAGATGAGTTTTATTCAAACGACCCCCCCCCCCCCACTTTAAAACTCGAAATTTTGCAAGTCATGTGTATAGTTGTGAGTCTTTCAAGAGATGTCAGAATATATATATATACACACACACACACACACACACACACACACACACACGGGTAGTTGTGTGTGTGTGCGCGTGTGTGTGTGTGCAAGACTTGTCACATCATGGCATCAGGACGTGTGCTTTGTCACATCAGGGAATCTGAGGCCCCAGCGCCTCCTGGCCCTGCGGAGACGCCCCCTAGTGGGCGGGTGAGGAGGGGCAGGTCAGGGGAGAGGAGGAGAGGGCGCTCAGGGGAGAGGAGAGGGCGGGGCAGTCCTCGTCTGTCCAGCTCTCCTGAAAGCCCGCTGCAGGACCTGCAGACATGGACCCCTCCACACCCTGCAGACAGACAGAACACGGACCACCACCCCGATGTCATTATAGAGGAAATCATTGAGGAAGGAGACAGAGGTACAGAGAGACATGGTGAGTGTGTGTGTGTGTGTGTGTGTGTGTGTGTGTGTGTGTGTGTGTGTGTATGGTGATGGTCTATTTATTTACCTTGCACACTGCTGTGAGTGTTTTGGTTTTGTTGCCTTCAGCCCCAGAGCCCAAGCAGAGACTGAAACAGAAGGTGCAGAAGAAAACCCGTAAGGCCCAGCAGGACAGGGTGCCTGGAGCCCATCAGAAAGGTCAACACAGGCGTGCTGGTCTAAGAGCCCCGGCTCTTTTTGGACTCCCTTTTTGTTTTACTGCAGTGTCCTCCATTTTGTGTGTGTCTATTTGTGTACACAGCATTGCGTGCATGGGTTGCGATAACCCATGTGGTCGACCCAACACATTTCTACGTGCGGTACATGGCGGAGCGTAAAGCTGGAGTAGCGCTGACCAGGAAGATCGGCCAGTTCTGTTCTGATGCATGTAGCCACTTCACCGTCAGAGACCAGCTCAGCACGGGTATGAACGCTGACCTGAACACTGACCAGCCCAGCACGGGTATGGACGCTGACCTGAACACTGACCAGCCCAGCACGGGTATGGACGCTGACCTGAACACTGACCAGCCCAGCACGGGTATGAACGCTGACCTGAACACTGACCAGCCCAGCACGGGTTTGAACACTGACCAGCCCAGCACGGGTATGGACGCTGACCAGCCCAGCACGGGTATGGACGCTGACCTGAACACTGACCAGCCCAGCACGGGTATGGACGCTGACCTGAACACTGACCAGCCCAGCACGGGTATGGACGCTGACCTGAACACTGACCAGCCCAGCACGGGTATGGACGCTGACCTGAACACTGACCAGCCCAGCACGGGTATGGACGGAGACTGATTAGGCTTTGAACCACCTGAGCAGTTTTTCTATATTGCTGCAAACTACACTTCCCTTGGCCGGCTGGATACTTGGATATGTCTGACTGTACTATTCAGCAGGGTGTTGGTCAATCATACACACAAAGGGACGACTTGTACAATACATACTCATGGAAATTTCTTTTTCACAAACCTAAATAAAATAAAGATAAATATTTTTACTTTTTATAAAAAAAACTAATTCACCAGGTGATGCAAATGGAAAAACTCATTTATAGGCCTAATGCCTTCACTGTTATATAGGTCATTTCGGCTGCTTAGTTGTTATGGCTGATCACGCTGAAACTAGATAGAACCTAATAGATCAGTGAATATCTAATACAATCCCAGCCCTGAGACCCATCCCAGCTATCTTGAAATGATTAGTACAGTGGCATCCCTTTAAGTCTAGAACAGGGTTCCCACGGGTCCTTGAAATCCTTGAAAGTTTGTGAATCTGAAAAAATAAGTTCAAGGCCCTGGACAGCCGTCCTTGAAGGTCCTTGAATATTTTGGGGGGTTTGAAATTTCACATGGATGAAGACCGCAGTCAAGGAATAATAGGGCACAGTTGGTAGGAAGTCAATATTTACAAAAGATTGCTATGAAAAAGATTGTTATAATGTTTTAAATTTCTCATCGTTTGTTGAAAAATATGATCCGATATGATGGTTGTTTTAAGGATTTTAAGAAAGTCTGCAAAGTGATTCCTTTAGCATTAGTTCAATTAATCAAAAATGTCATTTTATATTCAGAGTTGAATGTTAAAAGTGAATGACTAACTTAGTTGACTTCAAGTGTAATAACAAGATTATCACTAATGGTATGAGACAAAAGATGTAATAGAGATTCTTTCAAGAAACATCCTAATACAAATTATAAAACCACAATGGCTTGTTAAATGGCCCATATCTTCTAAAGTAAAAGAGACTCATTTCAAAATAATAAATAAGATATATACTGTAGCCATGTTTCTTGAAAGAAGATTTAAACTTGATGTGGATTCATGTCAGAAGATGAATTCCAGGAGCATTAGTTTTTTCATGTCAATATTCACAAAGTTTTTGCATGGACACTAGAAACTCGATTAATCTCAAACTTAACATTCTTTCTTTTGATACCATTTTACTTTATGCAGAAAACCTAAGTTCGGATTTCTCTGATTCCATAAATGTAGTCGTACTTAGCAAAATTCCACATTTACTACAGTAAGTGGAGTGGTTAAAAGCCTTCTTTTCTCTTTATGATTGAATTAATTAAGAATCATTAATTAGATTAAAAAACTTGGAAAATGTGTATGCATATGCATACGTGTATTATTGTTATTATTATTTATCTACTGTCAACATGTCATTATTTTGCCAGCACAAGTTCATTTAAAATTATACTGATTCTACAGGGCCTATACCAGGGGTGCTCATTACGTCGATCGCGAAGGAAGTGTCGGTCGATCGCGAAGGAATGTGCGTAGATCGCGTCACATAAAATAGTAGTAGATGAATCGCACATCTGCACTGACGGTTGTATTTTGATTGACATTCACGGTAGCCAATCTGCAATCCACTCAACAAATTACGTTCGCCGCCACCCCGGTAGATCTTATAAGTAGCTCGCAAGCTGAAAACTGTGGGCACCCCTGGCCTATACTGACTTTTACTTGGCAAAGTTTGGTCATTCTCCTGTAGAGAAATTTGTTTTTGTTCAGCACCGAGAGCAAGTGTTTCCTGTATGTAGTTAACGTATGTGTAGCCGCTTTACGTGAATGTCACCTTCTCACAGGTCCACTGCTAAATTGCTAGACATGTTGTGTGTGTGAATTAAGTTTTCGTTTAATCAGTGCTTAATGTCATGCACAGAACATTTCAGGATGCATGGCTTGAAATGGCATTCGGTCTTTTGAATTTGCATTGTATTAACACTGTTTTTTGACAACATATTCAGGGGTAACAGTAGGTAAATGTTGCCTGGTGCAGTCCTTGAATTTTAGGAAGTTGGTCCTGGAAAGTCATTGAAAGGTCCTTGAATTTGATGTTAACCAAGGTGTGGGAATCCAAGGTGTTGAGTTACTGATCATCCAAAATACCAACACTGCTGCATTTATTGTGCTATTGTACTGGCTCGTGTGTGGGCGTTATCTGGCCTGTCTGAGGAGCAGAAGAGTAGCACATTTGACCGTCACCTTTGCAAAGCTGTTAATGCCGCTAGACAAGATGAATTGCTGTATGTGATGCAGTCGAGACGTTTAATCTGTAATCATCTGAACTCTTGTGTGTGCAGGCATGTTGGTGTTTGTCAGATGGAAAGACGAGATGTGGTGTAGGGCCCTGGTGTCTGAGCTGTTCCAGGAAGGCTGTCTGGAGCCCGTTTCCCAGTGTCCTGTCTCCGAGGTTGCTCGTCTACGAGTGTTCTTCCAGGATTATGGCTTCTCAAAGGCACTCGCCGTCTCATGGTGTGTGTGTGTGTGTGTGTGTGTGTGTGTGTGTGTGTGTGTGTGTGTGTGTGTGAGAGACATGCCAGGCATCACATGAGCCAACAGCAGGCAGAATGTTTCTTATTTGAGAGGAAGGGTAAATTGTGTCTGTGTCAGTAAATTTCCTTCCTTTAAGGATGCTAAATTGGGGAGAGAGAGGTCCGCTAGGCTCCCTGACCTTAACCCCTAACTTGGCTTATCTAGGGAGTGCAGAAGTTTGCTGATGCTGATGTGAGATGTGGTGAACACGTCTTCTCCGTAGAGTCGTGACTCCTCACGTTCTCTCCTTCAGTGATGGAGGTCTTGGCGGGCTGAACAAGGGTCTGCGGAAAGCTGATGGTTTGGTCCAGTCCGATCTGCACCACTGGGCTCCTCAGGCTGTTAGGTGCTCGCTTAAAGACGTCATTCCCTCGGACCTGGTGAGAGCGCTTTAACCTGGCACCTGACCAGTAAACGGGCTTGAGGCTAGAATGGGTCATTGGTTGCTTAAAGGGTTTTGTGTGTGTGTGTGTGTGTGTGTGTGTGTGTGTGTGTGTGTGTGTGAGACAGGTAAAGGGCTGGAGCAAAGAGGCATGTCAGGAGATGAAGCGCATAATTGGTTCGAACGCTGTGGAGATGCAGGTGTTGGGTGAGGATGGAGACACCCTACTGGTGGATTTGAAGACACCATCCATGGAGAGTACCATGAACAACACCACTTTCTCTCTGAGGGAACACCTTGTGTTCATGGAGCTGGCCAGGTAAGACCTGCCATTAACACTTTATGCAATATATATAGACTGCATATGCTTTAACAATTTGTACATCTCAATGTTTACAACTTTGAAATGTGACTCAATGTGTGTGTGTGTGTGTGTGTGTGTGTGTGTGTGTGTGTGTGTGTGTGTGTGTGTGTGTGTAGGTTCTATTCCCCTCTTGCTCCCTCTGGAGGTAGAAGGCCTTTGCAGTTTTATCCACCTGTGCATCCCAGACTGAACACGGAGTTCAGTGCTGTGGTCTCTCATGTCAATACGCCATCAGACTTCTACATACAGCTAGTAAATTATTCCCTGTACCCTCATTGCAGTTAATTAGAATCAGAGATTGTTGGTTTGTCTGGAAAAGGGATTATTTTCACATGGTTTCCTCTCACTATAGGAGCTGTGTAAAGTTGGAAGTGTCTGTTTCGTTTGGATATGCAAACTATTTTGATTTTGAAAATCTTATGTTTGTTCTGCAAGGGTGAAGTTTAAGGTCTATAAAAGTTCATCGCCAGTATTGATCTGTCTACACTGTGTGGATATTAATGGCGAGTGTTGTCATGTAGGTGGACAATAATGAGTTCCTGCTGCTGAACTCAAAACTGCAGGATTGCTACGGGTCTCCCAGAGCTGAGAGTGACCTGCAGATTTACTGTCCTGTTTTGGCTCAGGCCTGTGTCGCCCTGTACAACGGCAAAGACTGGTGCAGGGCTGTGGTTACAGGTGGGGTGTGTGTGTGTGTATGTGGTGGGGGGGTAATTCAACCATCATCTGTTGATGACTGAGCTGTACATCATGGAGGTGTGTGTGTGTGTGTGTGTGTGTGTGTGTGTGTGTGTGTGTGTGTGTGTGTGTGTGTGTGTGTGTGTGTGTGTGTGTGTGTGTGTGTGTGTGTTCCAGGCTTCTCTGGTGGACAGCTGGTGGAGGTGAAGTATGTAGACTTTGGCAACAAAACAACTGTGTCTGTTAAAGACCTCAGACAGATAAAGAATGAGTTCTTTGCACTTCCAACCATGGTGAGAGTCCTACAGGTCTCCACTATACAGGTCTCTACTATAGACCTGCAGCTGTGTTTAATCCTGAGCCTCTCTCTCCGTCCGTGTCTTCCTCAGGCGGTGTGGTGTTCTCTAGCAGACGTAGTGAGCTTGGAGAACCCCTGGAGCCATCACGCCATCAACGTGTTTCGGGAACTGACGGAAAACAAATTCGTCACTGTAGTGGCAACAAGTGAGAACAAATGAATTTGTGTACCAGTCTTCTAAGAATGAGCTGGCAAGTTTCAAATCCCATATAATAATCGTGTGTGTGTGTGTGTTGCAGAGCACGTGTCCAAGCACACAGCAGTTCCCGTGTGTCTCTTTGAGGTCAGCGAGCATTCCTCTGAGCATCTAGTCAGCCTGGGAGAGACCTTGGTCAGGGAAGGGCTGGCCTCCTTCAGCAGACAGTAAGGTCATTACATGCTGCCTTTTGCTCCTCTCTGTCTGAGGAACTTGCTTCAGTTCCTTCTCACGTTGGCGTTGTGCAGAGTCCCGCTGACAGAACCGTCCCCACTGGAGAAATCCGTGTGGGATCCCCCGCTAGTGGAGAGCGGCTCGGCTGCAGTTGAGCCGGCGGTGAGCGAGCCACTCGGTCCTGACCTGACGGGGGTTCAGCCCAACCTGACCCTGCCCACCTCCCTCAAGGACCTGAGGGTCAGGGTCACCCATGTGACCTCTCCCAGCAACATCTTTGTGCAGCTCGTGCAGTCTGATGCCCAGCTGAAGAGGTACTGATCCCACCGGCCTCATTTAAAACCACAGCATAGTACGGTACTGATCAAAGGGCAAGTTGGTCTTTTTAAAGGGTTTTGTTCCCAAATCAATTTGTCATTGTGTAATGTGTTAAAAAAAAAATCCGTAGCAGTTTTTAATAAGGTAGTTTGTGGTTATAACTCTTAAGTGTTTCTTGTATTTGTTAGGATTCATGACGCGCTTAGCAGAGAGTATTTGAAGTCTGAGCCACGGGAGGTGGATTGGAGAGCCGAGATGATGTGTGCGGCCAATGTCAACGGAGTCTGGGAGAGAGGAACGGTGTGCAGTGTGTCTGGCGGTGTTGCCAAGGTGAACATGCACACATGCGTACAAACGTCAGCTCGAAAAGCTGTTCAATGTTATGATGCCGATTAAACTTGCATTACTTTTTTTTATATATATAAATAGCACTAATACTAGGAGTGTGGTAAAGGAGTATAGTGCAGTAGATGTTGTGAACGTGTGCCTACAGGTGGTGCGCTGTGACTTTGGGAATACGGTGAAACTCCACATGAGTAACCTGAGGCCTCTGGTCCCGCGGCTGCACGGCTCGCTGCTTCTGGAGTGCTGCCTCGGCGGGATACGGTGATGCTAGTTTCAGGGACGTCTCTTCATTGCCTGGGTGTTTCGTGTGTTTTGATTTCTTTATCTCTCCACCCCATTTCTGCTCCTGGTTGACCAGACCTGCTGGCGGTCGGTCCACCTGGACGGCCACTGCTTGTGACTTCATCTCCTACTACCTGACCGGAGCTACAGCCGTAATGACCATCAAGGTGTTTAAGGGCGTGGTATTTAGATGTGGTCATCCACCCTACACACCTTTTTTAATCTCTTTCTCTGTCGATTTATGCGTGCGTGTTCCTGACAGGATCCGTCTGCTGCCAGACCGGTACCAGTCTCTCTGTTCTGCGCTAACCGAGCAGGCCAGGACGTTAATGTCGCAGACTTCCTCATCAGTGAGGGACTCGCCCTGAGGGAGAGGAGAGCCAAGTACTTAAGTTGTTTTGAGTCCTACTGCGATAGGGAGGGAGGGAGATGGAGATCTTTTACTATTCCTCCCTTCAATCACTTGTTCCAGAGCTGCCACTGCGCCCAAACCAGAGGCGGCCCGGCCGGAGGACGCCGGCTGTGGGTCAGGAGCCGGTCTGGCGTGTCTGGATGAGCGTGCGTCGACCTCTGGAGATGTTGCGTGTGGGGAGAGTCATCGCCCTCCTTGCACCTCTCCACCCAAACCTGCCCCTCGCACCACCCCTCCCCCAGAGAGAGTGCAGACGCAGGCCTACCTGCCCCCGGAGCTGCCCCCGCACGGACTCACCCGCATGAGCGTCTGTGCCGTGTCCGACGACGGGGTCATCTACGTCATGACCCCACAGGCCGGTGCGGGACGATGCGTTTACAGTGAAAAATGCCACTCGGCTTGTGATCAGCTTTACTGGAAGGAGTCCAGATACAAAAATTTGCTGTGCCTGTAGAAATCCTCCTGAAATTCCTTTCCTGAACTGTGTGTGTGTGTGTGTGTGTGTGTGTGTATAGAGTGTGAGTTTGAGCGCTTGCAGGAGTCTCTGCAGCAGCACATTAAGACTCTTCCTCGACTGAAGCCCTACAACTGGAAGAACGTTCAGGGATGTGCCGTCATGGGCCCTGACCTGCTGTGGTACCGCGGACAGGTCCAGGAAGTCATTGGAGGTCACTTGAAGGTCAGACTGCACCGTGTTTACTCACCCAGGCCTTAACCCTGTTGGTATCCTCCAGAACATTTTTGCCACAAAGTCTGGAGCACTTGTTCAGTGCTTTAACTACAGGAGCTGCATGTGACCGCGGGTGCTGTGTTGTGTTCACCTCGCTACGCTCTGCTGTAGTGGTCAGCGTGTTGGATTGGCCCGTGTCGTGTGTTCCAGGTGCGATACGTGGATCAGGGAGTTGTGGAGAACATTCCCGTCTGCCACGTGTATCCTAAGGTGCTGTGTGAGGATGTTCCTCAGCTCTGTGTGCCCTGTCAGATACACGGAGTGATTCCGGTGAGCACATAATCGACTATCCATCAAGTGTTTGACTGTGAAAGACATTCATCACTCACAGTGTGTGTGTGCGCGTGTGTGTGTGTGTGTGTGTGGGGTTCAGGTAGGGAGGGCGTGGCAGTGGGACGCCGTGGCCCTGATGAAGGAGTTCTTGCTTGGCCGTTCTCTGGGCGTGCAGGTCATGGTAAGGTAGCACGTAGACGGTTGTGAGCAGACGCCAGGCTCCTGAATCTGTCTCTGTCTCGCCTCTGTCTCACCTCGCCTCTGTCTCACCTCGGTCTCGCCTCTGTCTGTGTTGTCTCGCCTCTGTCTGTGTTGTCTCGCCTCTGTCTCTCTCACCTCGTCTCTGTCTCTCAGGAACTGCCGGAGGACCCGCGAGGCTTGGTTACCGTGGAGATTATGCTGGACGGGATGCCGCTGAGCAGGATCATGGTGCATCACCAACATGCCACAGTCGACCCTGACGTTAGCAGCACCGAGGTGTGTGTCTGTGTGGGGGTGTGTGTGGGTGGGCGTGTGTGTTTATGTGGGCGTGCGTGTGTGTGTTTCACAGCTGGTCCAGTATGATTAACTGTATTTGTGTCCAGGATTATGTAGTGAGCGCTCCAGTGCCAAATTTGGATGACTGGGATATAAACATAGAGGTAAAACAGTCAGACTGCTGCTCTTGTTCAACACACATCCTATTACAAATGGATTTTATTTTAGGGTTGTTTGTTTGCTTTGGTTGGTTGGGGGGAGTTTACTGCCAGTTTTTTCCACTGACGTGTTCTCCCAGCAGGGCCTGGAGGAGCCCCCAGTTGTTTTAGGGGTGTATAGTAACCTCAAACTCCCAGATGAAGGCCAACGCTTCCAGGTTCAGATTAAGCATGTCCGCACCCCCAACAAGGTACTGCAGCAAGACACTCAAATAAAAGTATACTCTAAAGGTCTAAAAGTATAAAAACAATCACTTTCACCCTTGTTTTGGGATGTTTACAGGTGGTCCTGAGTTTGTTGAAAACAAGTAAGTGTGAGGACGAGTCTCTGGAGGAAGCCCTGAATCAAGTGAATAGTGACCCTGCTGGGCTGACCCAGCTCACAGACTTCCCCATCGGTACTGTTAACCCCCCCACCCACACTTTTATTTATATATGACATCCTTTACTCCAAAGATATTCAACTAGTAAGGTGAATGTGTGTGTGTGTGTGTGTGTGTGTGTGTGTGTGTGTGTGTGTAGAAGGTCCATGTTTAGCAGAGTACAGCGACGGTAAATACTACCGTGCAAAGCTGTTGGGTTTGGAACTCAACCCCAGCCTCAGACTTCTAGTGAGACATGTGGACTTTGGCTCAGATGATCTTCTACCACCATCCAAGTAAGGGTTAAGACCAGCAGGTGTGTGCGTACCACCGCAGCTTTAGCCATTAACGCGCAGTAACAAGTAAGGGTTAAGACCAGCAGGTGTGTGCGTACCACCGCAGCTTTAGCCATTAACGCGCAGTAACAAGTAAGGGTTAAGACCAGCAGGTGTGTGCGTACCACCGCAGCTTTAGCCATTAACGCGCAGTAACAAGTAAGGGTTAAGACCAGCAGGTGTGTGCGTACCACCGCAGCTTTAGCCAATAACGCGCAGTAACAAGTAAGGGTTAAGACCAGCAGGTGTGTGCGTACCACCGCAGCTTTAGCCAATAACGCGCAGTAACGGCGCACCTTGTGTGTAGGACTTGTGTAAATAAATTCCAGGTGTGTTGGTGGTGATGTACAAAGAAAAAACTAAACAAAAATGGGCCACGTATTTGAATCCTCCATCCATCTAAGCAGTGTATGGAGGTGTGGTGTGATGTTCTGGTTTGGACACTGCTCTGTGTGTGTGTGTGTGTGTGTCAGGTTGCGCTGTCTCCCCCCGTCCCTCCTCCGTTTCCCGTGTGAGGCGGTGTGTGTGCAGTTGGCGGGCTTCAAGCCGCCGGTTGACTGTGGGGAGCTGGAGCGTATTTCCTACTGTCCCGAGTGGAGCATGCGCTCCATGTTGGAGATGATCGACCTCCTGCATGGCCCCCTCTGCGCTATGGTGACGGTACGCTTCTGTGATCGGGACACAACCACAGAACTAAATTATGAGGCAATAAGGATCATCTCTGCCCAGCGAGACCCAGTATAATTTAAGCTAACACGAACTCCTGACGTGTGTAACGATCTGGTTGCAGGCAGTGAAGCCCAAGCTGACCGTGCAGCTATACAACGCAGATGGTACTTTGGTGTACGTTCCTCTGGTGGAGAAGGGCCTGGCGGAATACGACTGACACGATGAACAACGAGTACGATGCAGAAGCTTCGGTAAACGAGTCTGTTTGCACAGTAACGGTGGTGTTAGTAACCTTAAGTGGGCTGTTCTTAAAAGTCTGCAAAGAATTTTTTTTGTTGTGCTCATGCAGTTCCAGAAAAACATTTTTGTGGTGTTGTGCCATGTGGTTTCATGTTCTTTTAAGTTAATTGTGCTTGGATGTTTAGTTTGGACTGATCAGCAGTGTTATTTGAATGTTGGTGTATCTAACCATGTAAATTCAGCTTCTGTATGTGCAAAGTAAATTCTTGATTCAAAGACTCGATGTTCACACCAAATAAAAAAATTTATTTTACAAAAATGTACATTTCTATAATAAATACTTGACATTCGTGTGTAAATAACGAGCTAATGTGCCAAATGTAGCCACTACGGATGTTCAAAACGACATGAATCATGGCTCAGGCCTTCGTGTCCATGACGACGTGTCCTTGTTGGTCTTTGAGCCGCACGCGCCCACCGGGGTAGCACGTCTCCTGCCGCCCGTCGGCGTAGACGGTTTTAACGGTGCCGTCGGGATATTGACGTCTTTTAAAGTCTGCGGTGTGCAGCTCGCGTTGGCCCGTGTTGAACTGGATCTCCTTGCTACCGTCGCTAAGAAACAGGATCACGGGATGCGTTGGACGAAATGAAACCACTACATGTCTTTCCTTTCCAGGTTCTGCTACCTTCCCAAACGTGTCCATTTTGAAAGACTAAAATTGCTCATGGTTTCTGACACATGAGCTCAGGATCATTGGTGTAAGCACGGACGCTACTTTCATACTCACGGGTTTTGCTGTATTATTGTGCCATCTGTGAGGACACTCTCCTCCCTGCCATCAGGGTAGAGAGTCTTAACGGTCTGATCTGGGAATGTGATTTCCTTACGGCCATCGGGGAAGTGTTTTTCTGAAATGCAGAACCAGCAAGATATAAGGCTTTAGAAATGCGAATGCCCCCGGCATACCTTGCAAGCACTTTCTGCCGTTTCAGAAACAAGCAGTTACCTATTTGGTTGTTTGGGAACTGAAGCACTTCCATACCATCTGGGTATGTGGTGTGTGTGGTCTGCGCCCCTGCATAGTAATAAATCTACAAGAAAGCACGAAGATGTTATCCATCCAAACCTAATGGGTGTTTTTTTTGGTTACAACTGATTCCACAACTGCAATAAGTCAGATTACAACCTTGGACACTCCATAACCGTTGATATTAACTTGGGCAGAGATGCAAAAAAAATAATTCACTTTGTCTCACCACTCTTTGATCTGGCATAACGTGTTTGATATCTCCATTGAAAAAAGTGACTTTGACGGACAGTCCGTCAGCAGACAGCTCTTTGCGTGTGCCGTTGGGGAAAACGATAAGTCGCCCTCCATCAGGAAGGACCTTCTCAATCTGATGGGCAGGAACGTTCTGGTCATTTTACTAAAAAAAATCAGGCCAGCTAAGGAGAGTTTTTTTTTCCTTCTTTCTCACCTTGCCGTCTGTGTGTGAGATCTCTTCCTGCTCCATCTCTGACTGTTCTGCAACTCCTACACTGGACAATTCCTGAGAAACGTCACAAAAACAAATTATAAATCGATCTCAATATGGTAAATTAAAGGTCTATTCATTTTGTAGGGTTTAAGGAAAGTTTCGCTAAGCTTTTAGCTTTAAATAGACATTGAGGGAGGTCCTTTTCCTCCAAACATCGATATTGTTACTCACTGAGAAGTGGGTGGAGTTTTTGATTGGCTGGGAATCCTGGCATCTTCTCTCAGGACCAATCAGTTGTTCAGTCATTTGGTCTGGAGTGGCAGGTGGGCATCGCTCCTTTTGCTGGATGCTCGAGACAGAAGCAGCTAGAAGAAAATGTAGTTAAATTTGTTTCAAAAGTACTTTACCCTAGAAAAAAAAAGTTACATGATTGTAAAACCAGAGAATGTTCATTTGAAGACTTACATGGAATGTCTGGACTTTGCCTCCTGGTCTTGCTCTGAGGCAGGGTGCTCGTGACACTGCAAGAGGGACTCTAAAAACAAGAATCAAGTGTAGACATCCTTGGGTTAGGGTTAGAAATGTCACATTTGTCACATTTATTTGTCACATAAATTGTCACATTTAGGGATGCGAATGTTTGTACCTTGGATTTTGTCCTAGGGGCTCCGGTACTGCCGTGTACGTTGGACCGGCCCCGTTCCTTCTCTTTTTCCCGTTCACCCTCTGCAGTTTTCCAAGCACTGAGGCGAAGTTTCTCAAGCGTGCGCACCTGGTCTCTGAGAGCAGCGTTCTCTGTGCTGAGGGCGTCCAGCTGCTGCCTGAGGCGGCTGTGGTTGCTGGTCCACCGAGCCTCTCGTTTTCGTAAATCGTCCTGTGCAGCATTGAGCTGCTGCTTCAGCGTCTAAAACCATCAGTCAAAACCCAAATATTAGGTCCTATACTGACACAGAGTATCAGACGAGGTTTAACATCAAGGGAAGGCATCCCTTTATGGAAGAGGTGGACACCTGTATCTCATCTCGCTCTTGTTTATCAGGCCTGGCCCTGACGGCTGCGGCGTGCTTCTCAAACAGCTTCCTGTCCCGCTGCAGCTTACGGCCTTCCTCACGCTTGAACTCCTCCCATTTGGCAGTCTCATCCGCCATCTTCTGCTGGAACTCGACTCTCTCCTTCCTACAGGGGAAAAAGGTCTCCTCCTCGTTTCAAATGGCTGTAAATCCGATCAGTAGGATTGCTGCTAAATAATTTGGTTTGTTTCATACCGCAAGCTTTCTCTGACATCCTGGTTTTCCTGTCTGAGGCGGATCAAGGCTGCATTTTCTCTCCGGAAGCGTTCGATCTCGGTCTCAAGCTCCACTAACCGCTCACGGAGTAACCTTGACCGTCCTGGATTACATCAGTCATGGAAGGGAAAGATTTAAACACACTTTTTTTTTTCAGTGCAGTACTGCGGATCATGGAAACCAGGATCTCACGTCAACAACTGTGCCAAGATTTCTTTCAATATCAATACAGAATTTAAAACCTTGTAATTAAGGATTTATCCATCTTCTGTTGGTATTGTGGTTTAATCCTGGGTTTATTTTGATCCCAATTTATTCAGTTCATTTATTTTTGGTTTGAGACCATCTTGAATAATTTTATCTTGACTGTCTGTAAAGTACTTTGTAAACCTTAATTTAAAAGTGATGTATAGATGTTTTTTAAGTTAACATTTTTATGAATTATTGTTATTAAAGATTTTTAACATTTTTGAAAAAGCTTCCAATTACCTGCTCCTCCTTCGCCGTTAATGTCCTCTGCATCTTGCACGAGGGGACGAGAGCAGGGTTTGGGCTTCAGAGCTGGGAACAGCTTAGCTACCAACTGGCATGAAGGTGGATCTTCTGGCCCATGGGCCACTGGGCCGTCAGAATCCATCTCCTTTGATCCTACAACCTTCCTCTTCAGGGCCCGGTCAGGCTGACTGTCCATCTTAGAAGAACTGCAGGTTAAATCGTCAGGCTCGTTCCAAGTGTCGTCATCGTCAAACTCCACCTGACCTCCGATACCCACTAGTGTATGATCTTCGTTTTCCTCTTCTACCTCTGAATTGCTAGCTCCCTCTCTGTCCTGGTAAGAGTGTTTATCATAAGGAGGCGCAAACACTTGGAAGCAGTGGTTGAAAGGTTGATTTGGTCCAGTAACAGGACGCTGGGACTCTGTGCTGCTCCGCGATGGAGTGTTTGACTCTTCCCACATCTTGTCCTCCTCGTCTTCAGAGCACTCGCTTGTCACCCCGGCAGGCTTCATCATCTCCTCCACCGCACCTACAGGAGGGGCTGCGGGACCATCAACCTTCCCAGCCCTCGGCTGCACCGGGCTAGCTGCATCGCTGTGACAGCGGCCTCGTAATGTTGGCTGCAGCGGGGGCTTAACCGGTGTGGAGGAGAGGCGCCTATGATCTCCGCACAGGAGGTTGTTGATGAAGGAGGAGTTGCTAGAGAAGGAGAACTCGTCTGCCACCTTCTCCAGCAACTCGAACTCGCCGAGCTCCGCACGCTCGCGCCGATGGTCCCGATCCCAGCGCTCGCCGCGTTCTGTGAGCCACACCTCGAAGGAGTTCTCCGCCGCACACATTCTTGGAGCGCGCGTGTCCCGAATTTGTTCAGATGGCTTTCCTTTAGTGATGTCAACCATGGTGGCACAGGTGGTGATCTGCTGAGGGTCAGACTTCACAACGCTCTTGCTCATACATCCCCGGTTGGCCCCAAGAACGTGAGCTTTAGCTAGACCTTTGGCTGCCGTTACTGAAATCTTGTTCTGTGGGAGGTTCTCCTTGTTCATCACAGCTGTCTTACGCTGGATCACTACATTAGTTGAGTTTGAAGATTTGGGAGGAAGCCTCTTTGGCTCGGAGCTCTGGTGGAATCTAACGACACGGCCCTGAGGGGGTGGAGGGTCAAGGCATGGAGTGGGTTTGGTGCTTGAATGAGTTGTGTGTGTGGCAGGTGCTGGGGCTTTGCCTCTGGTGAACCTGGACAACCCTTCCCCTCGCTTCAGAAACGGCCTCTTCACCTTCACTGGCACAGCGGGAGCACTCTTAAGTGTTGGAGTGTAAAGACAAACGTCAGAGCTCAGTTTTAATTTCATACTCTATTCTGAGTGTCAGTACTGTACAATCTGGATTGAGATGTGTTGACATAACTTGAATTAGATATCCACAGAGAGAATGTGATCTTTGGAAAACACATTAAAAGCTACATTAAACTTTTTTCCTTTTATTCATCTTTATTATTACAATCCCAGGCCGTAGCAAGCAATTCATGAAATTCACAACAGGACTAATATGAAACCAACCTGATCAGTGTAACTGCGATCAACTGAGTGGATCCAACCATGAGTCTGTCTGAATGTGTTGGGTGATACTCACCTTGCTTAACCTCTCATTCTCCAGCTTGAGTTGCTCCTCCAGGATCTCTTCAAATGTCTTCCCACTGTCGCCTGATGTGATTGGCCTGGAGACACAAAAATCAAGTCACAAAAATGCGTAATGACAGTATTACTATACTTCATCTTTGTCCATATTTACCTGTCCTGTGCCACTGGTCCTTTTGCGTTAAAACTTTGGTCCTCAGTGATAGACTGGTGTGATTTTTCACTAGGATCTTCATCGTTGTCGTCGTCTTGCCTAGAACTTGTCTGTGCATCACTTTGTTCAAGACTCCACACACTTGACTCTGCACAGAGAGCAATGTGTTTGGTCGCATCTCTTTAATATTAATCACCTTTCATGCACCATTAAAATAGTGTGACAACAAAATAATCTCTGCAGTCATTAATACAACCAATAGCTCAATATTTTACCAAGTTTCTTTTCCACTTCGTCTGGCAGCTGGTCTGCGTGCTGGGCGTGAAACAGCAGAGGCGTTTCTTGGAGTGGCCGCAACACTTCGGGTTTGCAGCATGGCCGGTTTCCATGGCCGTGTTCTCCTGAGCACAGATGTGCCGAAACTAAACGCAAAAACGGACCCAACTGAAGAACTATACGGTACACATAAGTGAGGAGCTTTCTGTGGTGGATGTACATGTGCACATACGGACGTATGTCCTACCTGCAGCTGTCTGGACCATTCCCATGAGTGTCTGCTGGTCGTTTTGGAGTTTATGAAGCTGGTTCAGCTGATGTGATTTTAGCTCTGCTTGCATGCGCTGCTGTAACTGCTTTAGCTTGAAAAATACATTTAACAGTTACATGCATTGATGTTAGTTGGGCACAATCCCATAAAACTGGTGATCAATAAGGCCAAATCCGATGGTTTAGGCAAACAGGTTATTTAAAAGGGGTTTCTGCTCAGAGTTACACGTAACCCACAGACTAATGTAATGTAATGTAATGCAGATGGAGGCCCTGGATTCTTTGTATTCGGTACATTGGATCAATAGTCCCTAGTTTGCTTGCTGATAAAACATATGCCCTCTTTATCCGTGGCTGTATTCGTCAGTGAACACAAACCAAGCACAAGTAATTTTCCAATTTTACCTGTTCGAGCTTTTCAATCAGCGGAAACTCTTGTGCGTTTCCCAAAATATTAGAAAAACTGTCCATTTCGAGGTGGGAAGGTTCGGTCTCCGCGTCTGTCGAGGTCTCTTTTGGCACGTCCGAGTCTACACTAACACAGCTGCTACTGCGGGACACAGGCAGGGGTGCGAAGTGGGAGCAGAAGGAGTCATCCACAGACGCCTCCAGACCTGGAGAAGCGCAGCTGCTCCGGACAGATCCCACCTCCACCGGGGACCCGTCCAGGATGACTCCGGCCCGGGAGCTGCTCGGCATCCATCGAGAGAGGAAGTGAGGCTGTAGCCCAGCTGGAGAGGACATGGTTCCTCCACTCTAGAGACAACAAGGTTAAATCAGCACTGGCCAATAACACTGAAAGTTAAATGTGTTGAGTAGTGTTGTGTTAAATGTTAGAGTGACTAGTGGTATAATCGTCGCGCATGCGCTTCGCTAGTTAAACCAACTAACACGATTAATCGATTAATTACAACAATGTTACCATTCAGAGCTACAACATAAGCAAAACGAGCACATTTGGGTTTAATAACGTTACTGCTGGTGGTAGTATTAACAAATACACCACATATGTAGCAAAATGCAGGCAGACTAATGTGTTTTAAGTCATTAATGTGTTTAAATCAGTAACACATTAATGTAAGTAACGAGAAAACCAACATAACTTGGGTCAGCCCTATTTCAGATATCAGATTACCGGCGAGTTAGTTTGTAAAGTTAATGAGGCGACGCATGTAGAGCGACACCGTGTCCCACAGACCACGTACCTCTGGGTTTGTTGCGGATTTGGGTCTTTAAAGTTTTCAGTTGACGTTTCGACTTCGGACAAGTTTCGAAACATGCCGCCATAACAAAACAAAGCGCGCGAGACGGGAAACAGGAAGTTGCTATGAATTCTGGGATTTGTAGTTATTCACGCGTATCACGCCGCCGTCGTGTCGATTCATCAATGGCTCATACTCGGGCTGTTACATGCACATCTCATACGACCACATATCACGATAAACGTGTAATTAACAAGATGGACAGTTATTACCAATATCTTTTATTTGATATACATGAAGATTAATTCAACAATCCGTAATACTATGTCTATGTTGGTGGATATTGCGAGCTGATGTTATATTTTTATTTCTCTTATAGGCTGCAGGAATGCATGTTTTCGCAAAAATATAAATAACTAACTAAATAAACAAAAAATGATACCTTGGTAACATTTATGTTTTGGATTTAACTGATATAATAAATAAATTAAATAATGAGGCAGTCTGCTGTCGGGAAATTCATGTTGTTAAACTGGATTATTTTAACTACTCTTAACATTTATGATTAAATATAATGAATCTAATGTGGCTATCAGTTTTGTGATATTCATCTTCATTTGCCATAAATTTTTTGTGTGTGTGTTATTTACAACAAATCAGACAGGCAAACAGTCTCCAGGCAGTTTTAGTTTTTACACACTGTGCAGGAATGACTTTCACTTCATTGTCAAGCCTTAAACTGCTGCTCTAAAGAATGGGGACCCGTTTAGGTTTAATCTAACAACGCTTTCACCGCGTTACACCCGGTGGTATTTTCTTACCCCTTTCCCTAAAGAAATAGGGTGTAGTAGCACCAAAAATACTGAAGATGGCACCAGAGCATACCGTGAGTCCTTCAGTTCATATGCGCATGCGCATGTTTGCCTGCGCGTATCCATGCCGTCTACATGTCTTGGTGTCCTCTCTCCTCTCTCTCTCTCTCTCTCTTTCTCTCTCTCCTCTGTTTCTCTCACCCTCCCCTATGCATAGCTATGTGATGTTGAGTGGGCTGTCCGTGAGGTGCATAAGGCTCTCTCTACTCCTTCATTCAGCACCTTCTTGCCATCCCTCTCTCCTCTCTCTCCTCCCCCGACCGTCTGCAGGATGGCGATGGTCTGGGTGAAGACCCACAAGCAGGCTGGGCAAGACCTGCTGCACAGACTGAACAATGTCAGTCATAATGTTGGTAAGGAGTGTGTGTCTGTACTGAGCAATGTCAGTCATTACGTTGGTAAGGAGTGTGTGTCTGTACTGAACAATGTCAGTCATTACGTTGGTAAGGAGTGTGTGTCTGTACTGAGCAATGTCAGTCATAATGTTGGTAAGGAGTGTGTGTCAGTACTTAGCAATGTCAGTCATAATGTTGGTAAGGAGTGTGTGTCTGTACTGAGCAATGTCAGTCATTACGTTGGTAAGGAGTGTGTGTCTGTACTGAGCAATGTCAGTCATTAAGTTGGTAAGGAGTGTGTGTCTGTACTGAACAATGTCAGTCATTACGTTGGTAAGGAGTGTGTCTGTACTGAACAATGTCAGTCATAATGTTGCTAAGGAGTGTGTCTGTACTAAACAATATCAGTCATTACGTTGGTAAGGAGTGTGTCTGTACTGAACAATGTCAGTCATAATGTTGCTAAGGAGTGTGTCTGTACTAAACAATGTCAGTCATTACGTTGGTAAGGAGTGTGTCTGTGTTGAACTACAGTTTATCAGTCATTACGTTGGTAAGAAGCATGAATCTATGCTGAAAAAAAGGTAATTTATAATGTTGGTAAGGATTGTGTCTCTATGCTGAACAATGTCAGTTGTAATGTTAGTTAGGAGTGTACCTCTGCTGAACAATATCAGTTATCACCATGGTAAGGAGCCCCTCTAATGCCCGTCACTGAACGCAGTGTCTCTCTGAACAGTGTCAGTTGAGTGTCAGCACTGTGTCTTTGTGTGATGCATCATTGTCATGTTTTCTTGTGTGTATGTTGTATGATGCTGTTTGGTGCAGAGTTGTGTTCACAAGACAGTGCAGTTATATGGGTATTTGATTATATTGTTAATGCATGTAATTATCTATATCATTATCTTTATTATCGATGTATAACAGAGAGAGAATGAATGAATGATTGTTTCAGTAGGATGGTTGGACAAATTGATGGACAAAGTGGACTTAAACCTGGAATACATTTCTTTTCTTCTTTGTCTTGAGTTTTTGTGGCCAGAGTAATCTTCGTGGACTACACCACACATGCATTCCCTCTCTCGTGTGTGTGAGCCAGTGTATGTGTGTGTGTTGGACTCTGAATGAGGAATGATGTCACAGGCACAGTCAGACTATATTTAAGCGTCTTTGGGGAACTGTGCTGACTTTAGGGTGCGTTTCTGTCTGTCTGACTGCACTCTGTAGACGCTGGGTTCTGAGGTTACAGGAATCGCTATGAAGCCTCACACTCCATTTCTTTAGCACCCCGTCTCTTATAATAGACGGCTTACAGAAAGGCCACTGGTGAAACGGCGCCTTATTTTGGATGGTCAAGGAACTTTGATGTATAAACACAGTAAAAGATTTCAGGACCAGTCATCAGGAGCTACCACCTGATCATGTAGTAAAGTTTGACATTCACTAGGCTATATTCCAGCATGACGAAGATTTAGATTTAGTCTCAGTCATTGTGGCCACAGCTTTCAGATCTTTTCTGTTCTTTTTTCCTCTCCTTTCAGTGTCAACGCTTTACGTTGCTGTTTCTTCAAACATGTCAGGGAGAAAAGAGGAGCAACATATGTTGTTGTATGTCTCCCCGGGGAGATCTCTGCTGGAGGCTTCCCTGCAAGTGTATGTGTGTGAGGGAGAAAGAGGGAGACAGAGGGAGACTGTGAGCTTTGCTCCAGAACTCGGAGCTGAGTACAGATCCAGACGGCCCGAGGAACACCGTGAGACAGGGGCCGCCGGGCTACAGCGGTGAAGTCATCTGAGTGGGGTTAGAGAGCTACAGCCCGCACGCATCAGCACCTCAAACCTTCATGGTGCGTTCTCATCTCCTGGTAGGAGTACAAGGCCTCAGCTTAAAGCTAAAGCACCAGACCCGAAGTTTATTTAGCAACACAGTTATTACACTGGGTTTGGGGCACTGGTTGTGATGTTGGTATTAGTTACCAGTAGCCAGTGGTCGTGGGCACAGGGCAGGTCAGCGTAGACGAGAGAGGCATGTTGAGTGATTCATGATTGAAAATGAAATGGGTTGGGAAGATGGCAGTGATTACTGATATATCAATTAATCAATGATATGTTGTAAACAAGTTTTGCATTGAATTTTCTAGATTAATGATGTCTTCCACTGCCGAGCTGCAGTGTGACTACAGTGATTTGATATAGCTTCAGGCAGGACAAGTCTAATTTTATTTTTCCATTGTGTTGATTTTCTTGTATCTCCCACTTGTATATATTTTCTGTCTTTTCTGGTCATATCGTTCTCTCAGTGATCAGTGCTATAGTCTTAACAGGACTAATGTGATGAGTCATTCCATGAAGTCTTGTGAGAAATTTTAAGCGTAGCTGCATGGCTATTTATATTCAGCTTACTTTTAAATGTAGTACATTTGTTTACACTATTGGTGACATACAGCACAAACACTTTACAATATTCCTTTAGTTGATGAAAGAGAGGAGACGAAGGGAGGGTTGAACTGCTGTATTTAAAAGCTACCTGGGAGATCATTTGAATTAGCTTTGAATGGGTCTGAATCCAGCCTTTGTTATCACACACACACACACAAACACACACACACACACACACACACACACACACACACACACACACACACACACACACACACACACACACACACACACACACACACACACACTCACACACAGCTGTGTTAAAGACAGAGGGGGTGGGGAGTTGTGTAGGAACAAAGAGACTTCAGTTCTCTTCTGTTATCAGCTAAGGTGAAGTAACAGGTCAATTGTGTGTGTGTGTGTGTGTGTGTGTGTGTGTGTGTGTGTGTCTACCTGGCTGGAAGTCTTGGTTTAGTGCATTACAGTCCACGAGAGAGAACAGGAGAGACAGAGAGAGAGAGAGAGAGAGAAAGAGAGAGAGAGAACATGAACGACCTGTCTGCAGAAGAGCACACCTGTCTGCAGATGAGCACACCTGTCTCAGGTGCACAGGTTAGGCGGGGCTAGGCAGCCTCTCCCATTAGAGTGCGAGAGGAAGACCAGGCAGTAGAAAGGGAGAGAGAGATGGATGTGAGGGACGGAGGGAGCCATGTACGCATCCCCCTGGAGGAGGTGGAGAAGTTCCACCGCTTGTCTCGCTGCTGTCACCACCTCTGCAGTAAGTAGAGAAACGAAAGACAGAACTCTGCCCGGTGGTGTGTTTGTGGGCAGGTTGGCTGTGCTTCCCTTGAGCTTTATCACTACGGCGACAGCACGTGGGAGGCTGATGAGATAAGGTGTGAGGTGTGTGAGGTGTGTGAGGGTGTGTGAGGGTGTGTGTGTAGGCAGTGGAGTGTCACATCAGCTTGCCTGGGCATGAATCAGTGGGGAAAGCAGGAGTGCTGACAGCTGTAATGATTGATAATGATTCATGTGGGTTTTCTCTTCAAATTTGTTCTGTTATTAATCCAGCTGGTAACTTGTGACCCTCTGTTGAAATGGTTGTACTAGCCAGTCAGTGCTGATCAAACCCGACCGCAAAAGAACACGTCCTTGTGACTTAGACGTCGTGGTTTATAGTCGGGGGGAAATGTGTGTGTGTGTGTGTGTGTGTGATATAGTTCCAGGAGAATGGATGAGACGGTTATGTGAGTCTCCCTCACTGTAGGTGAGTGGTGGTAGTAAGTGAGTGCTTGTGGTAATACTAACCTTGTGAAAGCTCTGACTCACTGTTGTGTGTGTACCAAGGATGTGTGTTTGTGTGTGTGTGTGTGTGTGTGTGTGTGTGTGTGTGTGTGTGTGTGTGTGTGTGTGTGTGTGTGTGTGTGTGTGTGTGTGTGTGTGTGTACCAGGGATGTGTGTGTGTGTGTGTCTGTATGTGTGTGTGTGTGTGTGTGTGTGTGTGTGTGTGTGTGTGTGTGTGTGTGTGTGTGTGTGTGTGTGTGTGTATGTGTGTGTGTGTACCAGGGATGTGTGTGTGTGTGTGTGTGTGTGTGTATGTGTGTGTGTGTACCAGGGGTGTGGGTCCGACACCAACAACTACCACACTCCTCTTGTCCGATCTTTCTTATAGCCAAATATGTGTTTATAATAATGTATTAAATGAATGAATGTTTATAATGAATGTATTAAGTATTCATGAGATGTCAATAACTCTGGCCATTTGTGGTTTCCCTGATGTGTGTTCATAGTTCACATTGGTGTAACACCTGAAGAAGAACTGAAACAGTCAGTCCTGCACCTGTTGCATGTGGCGACCCTTCTGGGCCAAACCCGCTATCCTGCGACCTCACACGGGACTCCTAACCCCCAAATAAATAAACAATCCCAGTGTGATATGGATATGGAATACTGTATGGGTTATATGAAAGAAATAACCTTCATATTCTCAAAGTGCTCACACTAGAGCAAAGAGTAGCATGCTGGTACAGTTCCACTAATGCACTGGTCCCAAATTAGGGAGAGAAGTTTGGAGAAGGACAGGGTTCATCTGCCTGTTACAGCCACAGTCCCTTGTTGTCTTGCTTCTGTCCAAGGTGTGTGGCCTGTTTACTGAAGTGTGTGTGTGTGTGTGTGTGTGTGTGTGTGTGTGTGTGTGTGTGTGTGTGTGTGTGTAGATGAGATTATGCAGCAGGAGTCACGCCCACTCTGTGTTGCCGACATCATCGGAGAGCTGAAGAAGAGGTTCGCCTTCCTCTCGGGTAAACAGACATCTCAGTACACTCAGCTAGGTGTTCAGCACTAGGTGTTCAGGACTAAAGTGTTCAGCACTAAGGTGTTCAGCACTAAAGTGTTCAGCGCTAAGGTGTATAGCACTAGGCGTTCAGCACTAAGGTGTTCAGCGCTAGGTGTTCAGGACTAAAGTGTTCAGCACTAAGGTGTTTAGCACTAAGGTGTTCAGCACTAAAGTGTTCAGCGCTAAGGTGTATAGCACTAGGCGTTCAGCACTAAGGTGTTCAGCACTAAGGTGTTCAGCACTAAAGTGTTCAGCGCTAAGGTGTATAGCACTAGGCGTTCAGCATTAAGGTGTTCAGCGCTAGGTGTTCAGGACTAAAGTGTTCAGCACTAAGGTGTTCAGCACTAAGGTGTTCAGCACTAAGGTGTTCAGCACTAAAGTGTTCAGCGCTAAGGTGTATAGCACTAGGCGTTCAGCACTAAGGTGTTCAGCACTAAAGTGTTCAGCACTAAGGTGTATAGCACTAGGCGTTCAGCACTAGGTGTTCAGTGGTACTATAAACACCCTTTTGTGTCAGTGTGAACCTCATTACTCCTATATGACTGCAGCCATATTCCATCACGATCTCAGTTAAGGCAGCCATAGTCTCCAGATTGCTGGTGCAGTGATGAGCGTGCACTACCATGAGGGTGGGGGTTCTGGAGGAATGAGACAACCTTGCACTC
>NC_135214.1:572500-577500 GCF_052324685.1 Brachyhypopomus gauderio
CTTGATTAGATTGGTTGTATTAAAAGTACTTACAGCTTTACCACAATGCTTGACATTACTGTGGCATATGTTGCACTCTACCTCTTCATCTTTGTTGTCTTTTAAGGTAAAATAATCCCACACAGCTGACATTTTTACAGATAACTTCAAATTTACATGGCCGTCTTAATGGTTAGGAGACGCCACTGAGCTAAATTGAGGAGATGCTTTGCTCGTGTGTTGAAGGTGTGCTGGAAAATGCGGACCGGATTTTACTCTCACTGGCGAAAACACCGCAAAAACTGGAATGAATTATCTAAATGGGATCGGACTTTCAAAAAAACTGGATCGGCATTTTCTTATGCCTGCCGATCCGATACCCATACGCATTTTTTGCAAATATCGGCGGCCGATCTGATCCAAATATCGGATCGGGACAAGCCTACTTCTTGTAGCCTTCCTCTGTCTTGTGGGCGTTGATTAGTTTCATATTTAAATCTTAAGACAGTTGCCTAAAAGACTCCATGGATGTTGGTTTAGCACCAGGTTTGAAGAATCAGAGCTTAGAAGTTTGATTTAGTTGCTAATAACTGAAATGCCTCTGACCTGATATCCTGCTCAAGGGCTGAGCCTTTGCACTGCTTAGAGTGTCCAAACATTTCCACAGGCCACTTTCATCATTTTGATCTCATGATTTTATTTTATGGAAGTAATTGTTTAGTAGAATTTGCCAGAAATATTGTGTTTTATGTCTGATTAGCCTCAGAGGCCTTGTTTACTGCTTCCCTGTAAAAAAGGCACCAGTTGGCCAAGGGTGCCCAACATTTCACATCTGTCTGTGCAGCACATATCTGTAGAATATCTGGACCTGCAGGGCTTCTCTTGCAGTACACATGCATACATCCATATACACACATACACACATACATACATACACACATATCCATATTCATATACATGCGTGCACACATACATGTTTCATAGATATTTTTTGGCACTAACACGTGTGACTGCGTAAATAAGTGCTCACGTCACTCTTATTGTTTGCTTTCTGTCTTTCTGTTGTTTTCTAGTTGGGTAAATGGTGTGAAGACGGTATTTATTCTCAGCCACTCGACAAGTGTCAGACACAGGAGGGGGCGGAGTCTGCACTGCAAGAGCTGGAGGGTTACCTAGAGACAGCCAATGAGAAGCTGTGGTGGGATGTGGAGACGGCTGAGATACAGTATAAGAGTGTGTTGAATGAAGAACTCAAGGTGAGGAAGCTCAGCTTTCAATGTTCTGCTTTGATATGTTTCAAGATGTTTACAGGTTTAAATTCAAGTCCAAAACATCTCATTTTCAAATCACTGTTCAAGTCAGCTTTTAAGTTACATGAGGTTACAGTTTTTCTCAGTCGATTTGGTTCATTTCTCAGATCAGAATTTAAATTCTCAAAACTGTTCATTCAGTCTCCACATCTCCTTGTCACTTGTGCACATCATAATTGCATTTTTCATTGTGTTTCACATTTTGCAAATGCTTTTGTACATTTTGCAAATGGACATGGACAACTGTCTGTTGATTTTTACATTGTCAATTGCTTATGTCATGTTTATCAAAATGTGTTGTACGGATTGTCTGTTGAATTGTCTTACCCTCCCAAACATTTAGTCTTTAGGTCATCGCCTAGGTCATTATATGCAAAAGTCCTAAACATGCTGTCATAATCTCTAAGGCATCATTTTAGTATTTTTTTATTTAGTTTATTTTTTTGTTACATTTTGGTAGTTTATCCTAATTTGATTAAATTGTTTGCAGGTGAACATTCAGTTACAGTAAGAAAGGGAATTGGTGAAGGTTTAGATCAACCAGTGGTATTACAGTAACCATAGGTTCCATTTTCACATCCCAACAAGAGGCTGTATGAGCTCAGGTTGTTTTGAATGTGTAGAGTAAGTTTCTAATTCTGTAGTTTTTCCAGTCAGTTGTCTGTCTTTTCTGAATTTCAATCATTTGTTATTGTCAACAAATTGCAGTGCGAACAATATTGCTCTACAAATTTGATTCCAGTCCAATTTCTTTCTATCAGTCTCCCAAATACAGTGATGTGTAACTTTGTGTTCTGTGTAAGTTTGTATTTTATGTGTAACATGTATTGTTTCATTTGATATACCACAGAATGTGCAGCGTTCTTGAAATCAAAAGCTTAGCTAGTTTCCATTAGAATATACAGTCTGCACTGACTGTGACTTATAGTTGCACTGACAACATGACTAAGTATTTTGACTGCCTTGTTCATAGACAATGGCACACAGACTAGATACTCTGATGGCACTGACAAATTGACTGACCTAAATATTAGATTTTTGGGCAAAAACAATGAATTTTGAGTGAAGTATCTGCTTTTGCAGGTATTTCATTGAGTTTTGCTGTTTGCACTGTTTTGAGAAATGCAGTAGTTGTGATGCCAATGTAAACCATGATGTGAGAAATTAACCAAATCGACTGAGAAAAACTGTAAACAGGGGCAAGGGAAATATGCTTAATGTTAAGTGTACCCTGATTAAAATGTTCAAGCACACATATCCAGGCAGATATTAACTGACCAATTTGGAAACATTTTAAGTGACCAACTTGATCTCTCTCTATGAGAATGTCCCTATGTCCCTGACCTCCTCACCTTTGACTCTTTGACCTCTCTACCTCCATCTGTTTGACCTCCTCACAGCTGAAACACCTTCAGTCACAGTACAGTGTCTGGATGATATTTTCTGTAAGGCTGTAGTCAAATTGGCCACTTTGCTGGTTTTAGCTGTTCTGGACTAATAAACTAAATGTGCTTTTGTGACTCCAGAGTGAAATCAGGTTTCTTCGTGTTTCATTTGTCAGTATGGACAGTACTTGCAGCAGTATGAAGAATGCTTCTGATGATGTGTCTCGTGATACGTGGTCTGTTACAGAAACAGATCCAACACATGCTTGAGAAGAAGGTACTGGTGCAGGAGATGTTTGAAAAAAGGAGAGTGAGTTTGAAGAAGCTAGCAGCCAAGCAGACACGCCCAGTCCAACCAGTAGCTCCAACACCCGAAGCCATCAAATCACCTCCTTCCTCACCAGGTGAGTGGACACCTGTACTCACTCAGTCCTCTGGAAACCTTTTACCAGTATCTCATCATGTGCTGGAGAGTTCCTTTCCTTAGAAACACTAACTTGAACTGCTCTCTCTCTCTCTCTCTCTCTCTCTCTCTCTCTCACACACACACACACACACACTCTCTCTCTCTCCCCTCCCTCTTTCTCTTTCTCTCTCTCTCCCCTTGCTCTCTCTCTCCCTTTTTCTCTTTCTCTCTTTCTCTCCCCCCTCTCTCTCCCCTCTCTCTTTTTCTTTCTCTTTCTCTCCCTCTCTCTCTTCCCCTCTCTCTCCCTCTCTCCTTCTCCCCCCCTCTCTCTCCCTCTCTCCCTCCCTCTTTCTCTTTCTCTCTCTCTCTCTCCCCTTGCTCTCTCCCCCCCTCCCCCCCTCTCTCTCCCTTTTTCTTTCTCTCTCTCTTTCTCTCCGCCCTCTCTCTCCCCCCTCTCTCTCTTTTTTTCTCTTTCTCTCTCTCTCTCTCTTCCCCTCTCTCTCCCTCTCCTCCTCCCCCCCCTCTCTCTCCCTCAGCTCTTAGGCATCAGGAGAAGAGCTGTTCCGGTGAAGACTCTGAGAACAGCCTTACCACTAATCAAGTATGGCACCTTTCTTCACAGCTTCACCGTTCACATGCCTACGTGTGTGTTTACGTGTCTGGGGCTCTAGCAGACCAGTGCACCTCTCTGTGTGTAGGTGTGCTCGGAGCAGCTCGACACAAGCACCTGTCCTGCCTCCATGTCTGAGGAGCAGGAGAACCTGTCTGTGCTGCGTAGGTCAGTTGACAATACAAGGGGTGATTTAGTCCTGTAGTTCTGTGTCTGTGCTTTACTGAGAATCCCTGAAAATGTTTGTCATCTGGTGTGTGTGTGTGTGTGTGTGATTGCAGGCATGTGATGAATGAACTGCTAGAAACAGAACGAGTATATGTGGAAGAGCTCCTGTGTGTCCTACAGGTAGACCCACCTGACTTCTAACATTTATAAAGGTTCAGATTTGCCTTTACTTTAAAACCTAGCGGAATGATTTAGCTCATAGCACATATCTCACATATGTACTGTAATAAAAGTGTGTTCTTCCAGAAGTCATTCCTGGTCAGATGCTATAAGTCGAGCAGTAATAAATGGTGATAATGAGCTTGTGCTGCAGGGCTACGCTGCCGAGATGGACAACCCCTCCATGTCTGCCCTCATCCCAGCCGCCCTGCACAACAAGAAGGACGTTCTGTTTGGCAACATGCAGGAGATCTGCCTCTTTCATAAAACGTGAGCGCCACCTGCTGGAGCGGAGGTTTCATTTCACCCTGCAGTTCATGATTCACTCCAACAGTGGTTGGCTAGATAAAACCAGACGGTACTACTATTTAACTAAAGCCTGCCAGTTCATGATTCACTCTTAACTGTGGTTGGCTAGTCAAAACCAGACAGTACTACTATTTAACTAAAGCCTGCCAGTTTCTCTCCCTCTTAGGATATTTCTACGAGAGTTGGAGACGTACACAGACTCTCCTGAGCTTGTGGGTCGTTGTTTTCTGAAGAGGGTGAGCTTGATACAAGCACATATTGAGCATATATTGAGCATATATTGAGCATAAATTGAGTCACTAGTAGAATGTGAAGACTTGGTCTGGTAAAACACTTCTGGTCTTTATGTTAGATGGGGGACTTACGGATTTATGAGAAATATTGCCACAATAAACCTCGATCTGAGAGCCTCTGGAGACAATGCTCAGATTGTGCTTTCTTCCAGGTAACACACAAACACACACATACACACACATACACACATACACACACACAATTTCTACAACCAAGTGCATTGTGTGTGTGTGCAACAGGAATGTCAGAAGAAATTAGAACACAAACTAGGACTGGACTCCTATCTGCTGAAGCCTGTTCAAAGAATTACAAAATACCAG
>NC_135214.1:582500-600000 GCF_052324685.1 Brachyhypopomus gauderio
AGTTTCAGAAGACCTGTAGCTCCATGTGGACTTTTACTTTACACTTGTGATTTTGTCGGTACTCAGTAGGTACACTACCGTTCAAAAGTTTGGGGTCACTTAGAAATGTTCTTATTTTTGAAAGAAAAGCAGTTTTTTTTCAATTTAGCTAACATTAAATGCATCAAAAATACACTCTATACAATATTAATGTGGTAAATGACTATTCTAGCTGTAAACATCTGGTTTTTAATGCAATATCTACATAGATGTATGGAGACCCATTTCCAACAACCATCACTCCAGTGTTCTAATGGTACATTGTGTTTGCTAACTCTGTAAGGAGGCTATTGGATATTTAGAAAACCCTTGTGCAAGTAGGTTAGCACATCTGAAAACAGTTTTGCTGATTAGAGAAGCTAAAAGACCTTCCTTTGAGCTAGTTGAGAATCTGGAGCATTACAATTGTTGGTTCGATTAAACTCACAAAATGGCCAGAAAAAAACAACTTTCAATTGAAACTCGACAGTCTATTCTTGTTCTGAGAAATGAAGGCTATTCCATGCGAGACATTGCCAAGAAACTGAAGATTTCCTACAATGGTGTGTACTACTCCCTTCAGAGGAGAGCACAGACAGGCTCTAACCAGAGTAGAAGGAGAAGTGGAAGGCCCCGCTGCACAACTGAGCAACAAGACAAGTACATTAGAGCCTCAAGTTTGAGAAATCGATGCCTCACAGGTCCTCAACTGGCAGCTTCATTAAATAGTACCCACAAAACGCCAGTGTCAACGTCTACAGTGAAGAGGCGACTCCGGGATGCTGGCCTTCAGGGCAGAGTGGCAAAGAAAAAGCCATATCTGGCTAATAAAAGAAAAAGATTAATATGGGCAAAAGAACACAGACATTGGACAGAGGAAGATTGGAAAAAAGTGTTATGGACAGATGAATCAAAGTTTGAGGTGTTTGGATCACACAGACGAACATTTGTGAGACGCAGAACAAGTGAAAAGATGCTGGAAGAGTGCCTGACACCGTCTGTCAAACATGGTGGAGGTAATGTGATGGTCTGGGGTTGCTTTGGTGCTGGTAAAGTGGGAGATTTGTACAAGGTAAAAGGGATTTTGAATAAGGAAGGCTATCACTCCATTTTGCAACACTATACCATACCCTGTGGACAGCGCTTGATTGGAGCTAATTTCATCCTGCAACAGGACAATGACCCAAAGCACACCTCCAAATTATGCACAAACTATTTAGAGAAGAAGCAGGCAGCTGGTGTTTTATCGGTAATGGAGTGGCCAGCGCAGTCACCAGATCTCAACCCCATTGAGCTGTTGTGGGAGCAGCTTGACCGTATGGTACGAAAAAAGTGCCCATTAACCCAATCAAACTTGTGGGAGCAGCTTCTGGAAGCATGGGGTGAAATTTCTCCAGATTACCTCAGCAAATTAACAGCTAGAATGCCAAAGGTCTGCAATGCTGTCATTGCTGCTAAGGGAGCATTCTTTGACGAAAGCAAAGTTTAAACTAGAAAATTTTTTCAAATAAAAAAAAACATTATTTCTACCTTGTCAATGTCTGGACTATATTTCTATTCATTTTGCAACTCATTTGATAAATAAAAGTATGAGATTTCAGGGAAAACACAAAATTGTCTAGGTGACCCCAAACTTTTGAACGGTAGTGTATGTACATAATAAATGCAGTAAGGCACTAAAAAGTCTTGATCGTTAATGAACTTGTCTTACAGAAGCCAGTCAGCACAAGACTACCGATCAGTTACCCTCAGAAAATAACTCACTTGACAGGTACACAAGCTCACACACACCCTTACAGGATCACACAAAACAAAACTAACAGACCTCATTGCAGCATATGGTTTATTTCACCAATGCACAGACATGTGAAATATGGGCAGAAGAACGGAGGGACGGAGAGACAGCAAACGGAGGAAGAACAACACAATGACCCCGGCGGCCCCAGAGACAAGGGTGAGGCTGGAGATAACGAGTGAAGAGTGTGTAATCCACCTGCATCATGGCTCAGCTACTCTTGCCTTAAACGTCTCTCCTGTGTACAGGTTCTTTTCCCAGCACTGAGACCAAAGCCAAGAGGCAGGAGATAAAAAGTGACCCGACCCCATTAGGTACCGCGTCCAAACCCGCACACACGGGCCTCTCTGATTTACTGCATCTGGTCTCCCAACTGACAGGATAGTTAGTGTTAATGTCTGTTAGTGTTAATGTAACTGATCTAAGGGATGTTGTCAGAGCTCCATCTGTGCTCATGAATGTGATGGAGCAACTGGTATTTCCTACGGTTTTTGTTTGTTTTAAACGTTCGAATAAATTCGAACTCTTACTTGAAATTGAGAGTAACCCAGGCATTAAGATTTAGATGGACCATATTGCATGAAGGGGACCTAACAGCGTGTGTGAGGAGTCCTGATGGTAAACTGACCTGAAGCTCATTTTCCTCTCAGAAACAGGACCACACCCCCATTTGGGTGGAGTCAGGCGCTTAAGTGCTTCAAACCTGTTTCAGAATCATAGGAGAGGTACACATTCAGTCACACACACACACACACACACACACACACACGCTGTGTTTGCTGGCATCTGCTTGTGGGTGTTTCATCCAGTGCTTTCCCCCAATGTCTGAGGAACTCAGTGGCCTGGCAGACACACACACACACACACACACACACACACACACACACACACACACACACGCATGCTGTCTGTCCTGCTGGTGTCAACGTCACTTGGCACAGGGCCGCCATGTTGCTTCCTGTCTGTTGCAGTAAAGCTCAGCTCTCGTTTCCACCATGTTGATGCCATCACGTTATTTCCCAGCTCTCCTGGCTTCTAACTGTATTGCCTTTTACATTTGACACTGTCATTTTCCAGAGGTGCATTCTCTCTCTCTCTCTCTCTCTCTCTCTCTCTCTCTCTCTCTCTCTCTCTCTCTCTCTCTCTCTCTCTCTCTCTCAGGTTGGACTAAAGGCTCTCTCTCGTTGGATGCTTCGGTAGAGCGTAACGGGTATCTCAGCACCGAGACTTCAGTGAAGTCCGACCCTGAGGGCGAATGGGAAAAGATAGTTGTATGTCCACTCTCTGTATGTGTGTGTGTGTGTGTGTGTGTATCTGCACATATGTGCCTGAGCATGTTTTGATCTGATCTATCCTAGGCTATAGAAGAAGACGGGTTAATCGAGTCCCAGTGTGTGAGGACTGCAGAGGAAGAACCCAAGATGAATACAGAACCAGAAGATGGACACCACTGAGAACTCCAGAAGGTACACACGCACGATACACGCACGCACGATACACGTACGATACACGCACGATACACGCACGATACATGTACGATACACGCACGATACATACACGCACGATACACGTACGATACACGCACGATACACGCATGATACATGTACGATACACGCACGATACACGCACGCACGATACACGTACGATACACGCACGATACACGTACGATACACGCACGATACACGCACGATACATACACACACGATACACACGCACAATACACGTACGATACACGCACGATACATACACGCATGATACACGCACGATACACGCACGACACACATGCACGATACACGCACGACACACACGCACGACACACACACGATACACGCACGATACACGCATGCACGATACACGCACGACACACACGCACGATACATGCACGATACACGTACAATACATACACGCATGATACACGCATGATACACGCACGATACACGCACGACACACACGCACGATACACGCACAACACACACGCACGATACACGCACGATACACGCACGCACGATACATGTACGATACACGCACGCACGATACACGTACGATACACGCACAATACACGCACGATACATACATGCATGATACATGCACGATACACGCACGCACGATACACGTACGATACACGCACAATATACGCACGATACATACATGCATGATACACGCACGATACACGCACGACACACGCATGCACGAAAATTGTTGACGTTGTTGAGGCCGTATACTCCAACGCTAGGAATCTAGCACTAGGACCATGGAGCGGTTATTTTCTGCTTTAGCGCTAGATTCGGCAAAGTTCACATCGCGCCAGAACAACTGAACAACACACACTTATAATAATTTAATGCCTCCCCTCATAAAATTCCAGACATTTAAAGACATTTTTAGGCCTTGAATATGGAAAACTAAATTTAAGACATTTTAAGACTTTTTAAGGACCCGCGGGTACCCTGAATGCAGATATTTGAAAGAGTTCATGTATTTGCGCTACAGTGAAATAATGCGTTTTTTCATAACCTGTAAGATTTCACTTCCAGTCTTCATTTTTGCTACATGATACATGTACGATACACGCACGATACACGCACGCACGATACACGTACGATACACGCACGATACACGCATGATACACGTACGATACACGCACGATACACGCACGATACATACACGCACGATACACGTACGATACACGTACGATACATACACGCATGATACACGCACGATACACACACGACACACACACGATACACGCACGATACATACACACACGATACACACGCACAATACACGTACGATACACGCACGATACATACACGCATGATACACGCACGATACACGCACGACACACATGCACGATACACGCGCGACACACACGCACGACACACACACGATACACGCACGATACACGCACGATACACGCATGCACGATACACGCACGATACATGCACGATACACGTACAATACATACACGCATGATACACGCATGATACACGCACGACACACACGCACGATACACGCACAACACACGATACACGCACGCACGATACATGTACGATACACGCACGCACGATACACGTACGATACACGCACAATACACGCACGATACATACATGCATGATACATGCACGATACACGCACGCACGATACACGTACGATACACGCACAATATACGCACGATACATACATGCATGATACACGCACGATACACGCACGACACACGCACGCACGAAAATTGTTGACGTTGTTGAGGCCGTATACTCCAACGCTAGGAATCTAGCACTAGGACCATGGAGCGGTTATTTTCTGCATTAGCGCTAGATTCGGCAAAGTTCACATCGCGCCAGAACAACTGAACAACACACACTTATAATAATTTAATGCCTCCCCTCATAAAATTCCAGACATTTAAAGACATTTTTAGGCCTTGAATATGGAAAACTAAATTTAAGACATTTTAAGACTTTTTAAGGACCCGCGGGTACCCTGAATGCAGATATTTGAAAGAGTTCATGTATTTGCGCTACAGTGAAATAATGCGTTTGTTCATAACCTGTAAGATTTCACTTCCAGTCTTCATTTTTGCAACAGTACTACTACCTTCAAAATGCTGTGGTTCCAGGAGCATCGATCATGAACACGGAGCAGCCTGTCGGGTCTCAGATACGCACCTACTGCTTCTGACGTTCTTCTCGTTCGTACCATCACAGAGCACAAAATGTCTAATGTTTTATATGTCAGTGTGTGGCCAGACCTCTGCAGCGTACGTGTGTTAGATTCATATCCCTTTAAGCAAAGTGAACGTCCAGTGTAAAACTGTTTAAGGTGGTTAAGGCTGATGCTCTCAGCACAGGAAACAAATGTCAGTTTTGTTTGCATGAGTATGGTCTTAACCTCTGTGAAATTAGCATATTATATATGCAGATATTACTGTTGTAACTGTGACTGCACTGGTCCACTTTATGTAAAGTCTGTTATGGTCTACAGTTGCTCTATCTTGTGTATTTACAGTATACATAAAAACTAAAAGCTGGATTTTGCAGCCTGGTTTCTACCCTGTGAAGTCTACAGATTAACGTTATAGCACAGCAGAGCAACTGGCCTGGTTCTGCTAGTGTGGATGCATCTGCCCCGGGCAGGAATGAGGGACTGTTTGCATTATACAAAGATCACACAGTACAAAGTCTAAATGAGGATGTAAGAACCACCACACACCAAATGTACATAATTAAGATTATATTGTATAAAATTATTTTGTTGGAAAGCATTGAGAAAAAAAAGTTTAAAACAAAAGGCACATTGGCTTTGTGTGTCCCAGATGCCCTGCCCGTCATCACGGTTCCTATGGCGTCTGTTCCCACATCGTTGTTGCATTAACTCCACCCATTACTGGTTTCAGGTTTTTTATGTTTGCCCTTGATACTTTGTGTCCCTGGTCATTGTTTTGTCTTCGTGTTGCCTGGCGTCCTGCTGTGTCCTGCTGTGTCCTGCTTCCATAGCTGTGACGGTGTCCCCATGTTCCAAAAACACGCATTACTGAACGTGATCAAATAAACACAAAGTACAAAACATATATGCATTCATGAGTTTACGCTTTCTACCAAATAAAAATTGAAAGCATAAAAAATGTCCATACCGAGAAAAAAAAAATCAAAAACCTGTATGGATGAGCAGAATCTGAGATCACATATATTTTGTCAATCTAGTGTCATGCAAAAGGTATAAAGTATTGCAAAACCCATCCATGAACAAATGCGACAGGAACATTGATGAATATCGATGAAAAAACTAAATGAACTAGTACAAGTAAATGTTTTTTTAATGCTACGTTAGCTCATGACGTCAGCTCCGGTGGTGAGCTCATGACGTCAGCTCCGGTGGTGAGCTCATGACGTCAGCTCCGGTGGTGAGTGTCTAGAAGTCCTCTGGCGTCCCTCAACACCTGCCTCTTCTTCTGCAGCTCCTGTATTTGTTCCTCCAAGTCTGCAAGCAGAAAGGTGACAACAGTGAACCACCAGCACTTCAGACGCTGCCGGCTGGAATAAGAGTCATGTGTCATGGAGTGAACATGGCGGTGAACCTTCTTCCTGTCGTCTGAAAATATCAGGCAGCTTCCCTGAAGCGTCCAGCATCCTGAGAGCGATGTTGTAGTCTGCAGGGTTCAGATCACCACAAGTCACGTCGTCATCCGCTTTGGCACAAATACGTCTATGCCAAATAGTACAGAGTAGTACTACCTGCTCAATAGTAACCAATGATGAAAGTACGCTAGAAACCATAATGAATACAGAGAGAGAAGGAGGGAGAGAGAGGGAAGGAGGGAGAGAGAGAGGGAAGGAGGGAGAGAGAGAGAGTGAAGGAGGGAGAGAGAGGGAAGGAGGGAGAGAGGGAAGGAGGGAGAGAGAGAGGGAAGGAGGGAGAGAGAGTGAAGGAGGGAGAGAGAGAGGGAAGGAGGGAGAGAGAGGGAAGGAGGGAGAGAGAGAGGGAAGGCGGGAGAGAGAGGGAAGGAGGGAGAGAGAGTGAAGGAGGGAGAGAGAGAGGGAAGGAGGGAGAGAGAGAGGGAAGGAGGGAGAGAGAGTGAAGGAGGGAGAGAGAGGGAAGGAGGGAGAGAGAGAGGGAAGGAGGGAGAGAGAGAGGGAAGGAGGGAGAGAGAGTGAAGGAGGGAGAGAGAGGGAAGGAGGGAGAGAGAGGGAAGGAGGGAGAGAGAGAGGGAAGGAGGGAGAGAGAGTGAGACAGATATAGAGAGAGACACACACACAGAGGGAAGGAGGGAGAGAGAGAGGCAGATAGAGAGAGACACACACACAGAGAGAGGGAAGGAGAGAGAGAGAGAGGCAGATAGAGAGAGACACACACACAGAGAGAGGGAAGGAGAGAGAGAGAGACAGACACACAGAGAGAGAGAGAGAGGGAAGGAGGGAGAGAGACAGAGAGAGAGACACACACACAGAGAAAGAGAGAGAGAGAGAGAGGGAGGGAAGGAGGGAGAGAGAGACACAGAGAGAGAGAGAGGGAAGGAGGGAGAGAGATAGAGACAGAGACAGAGAGAGAGGTATTAATACTCCACCCTGCTGCGTGGCCTGCCGGGTCTGCACCCTCTCCGCCAGGCCGATGAGCTGCTCCGTCAACTCCCCAAATATCACCTCCGTGCAGCCCAGCTCGCTGCACCTCCACCAGAACCGGGCAGCGGTGGAGTCCCTCTCCCTGGCTCCCTCCATGGGCTCGGCGGGTGGTGGCGGGCCTCGGGAGTCCAGGGGGTGGTCAGCGGAGCGGCCGGGCGACCCCGACGGGTCCGCGACACCGGCTCCACCAGGCGGGGGACAGTCGAAAGGCAGGCGCCTGGGCACGAGTGGGGCTGGGAGGGTGGAGGTGGAGTTGGGGGTGACCATGTCCCCGGCAGCAGCGAGAGACGGAGGCGGGTCACCACCTGCAGCAGCTGGGCCAGGTGACGTGGGACAGCAGTAACTGTTTTCTAGAGCCAACGGAGCACCGTATTATCAAGCTCACATTATAACACTCATTACAAAGAAATAATAACGTGTGTGTGTGTGTTTGTAGGGGATGGTTAACATTAGTATGAAAGAACATGAAACCTGATTCAATGGATGGTCCTGAGTCTATAATAACAGTCATTGGCACATTTTCATAGCGATGCTCTGATGGCAACAGACTTGGGGACTCAGCACTCTGGAAACAGGAGGAGAGTGAGAGGGGACCGGCCCGGTGTACAAACTGGAACAGTACTGACGGAGGGTGGTGGGGGGGGGGGGTTCTGTGTGTGTTCACTCACCAACTCTATGTCTGTTTCATCGCCATCTCCACCTTGGCAAGGGGGAACCCCTGGACAAAAGCAGACAGACAGTGTCAGAGGTCGGCTAAGGTCAGGCAGGTCAGTTAAGGTCAGGCGGGTTTCCATATAAATACATTTGACTTTGTTTCACATCAAGCAAATTTATCTGTTCACGGATCACCCATCTCAAAAAGTAAACCTGCTAACAAACATCACCTGGTCAGGTAATATTAACCCCCACAAAGCAACCATATGTCTCTGTATTTGTACAGAGTTGTGTCAAAAGGTACAGGAAACCTGATACAGCAGCGGTAACCTCTTCTCCATGTTGATTTCAACTTGTGCCTTGACACAGCATAAGAAACTGCACCACACAGTGCTGATTGGCTGCCTTTCCATCAACACTCACTTACTATTTGCATAAAGCTGGTTTGCATAAAGCGAAACTTTTCAATGCTCTCTCCTCTTGGTGCACAGCGTGCTAAACCCAGACACCACCACGCACGGCTTTGTAGAAATTAATAAAGAGGCGCAGCCAAAATCACCTCCCTTTGCTGCAATATAAACGCTCACTCCATGACTTTTACCACGGGGCAGTTGTGGCCTGGTGGTTAGGGAACTGGTCTTGTGACCGGAGGGTCGTGGGTTCGATTCCCAGACATGAGGCCATGACTGAGGTGCCCCTGAGCAAGGCCCTTAACCCTCAATTGCTCACTTGTATAAAAAATGAGAAAAATGTAAGTCGCTCTGGATAAGGGTGTCTGCCAAATGCCGTAAATGTAAATTATGACCATGATAATGCGCAAAAAATCGCAAAAAAATGTTTTGAGTTCGATTCGGTGGTCTGGATGGGTGAATGCACTATACTGCTAGATGAGACTTCACGGTCTACAGTTCATTTACTAGATTACACAACAGTCTGTTGCTCCTAGCTGATAGGTGGACCAATCAGAATTAGTCTTTCCATTGCATCATACACATTATGCAAAAAAAAAAATTATCATGTAACCTGATATGAAGTTCAAGCAGATTTTGTTTGAGGTTTAATCAGCATGGTCTTGTGCAGTATCAGGAGTGCACACAGTCCGATGACTCACCCTGGTTTCTGAAATGCACATTGACACCTTCTGACGTGGACGGTGCAGGTTCTCCCGTAGTTCTGTAGGAGGAGATAAGTGACTCTATGAACTTACAAAAAGCACGTAGCTGGTTAGGGTCAATGTCAACCATAGAGACTTTATAAATGAACCTCAAGTATTTAATAGATCACAGCTCTCCTCGGAGCAGTAATACTGCTGGCTGTGCTGGGCTACTGACCTTTTATCTCCAGAGATGGACTTGGAGTTCTGAGAAAACAAGACAAGGGGACTGAGATTACAACTGCAATACACAAACGTCAGCTACACAATGTTACCAATCATACAGCAGACATGACGGAAAGTTTTACATCAAAGAATTGGCCAACAGTATATCTAGCAATAGTATATTATTTTAAGACTGCAATTTCTCATTTTGGTATATTTGGTGCATTTTTGGCAAATAACATCTTGTTTCAACCTTCAAGAACAATGCTGGACACAACTGGTTTCATTCACAGCATCAGTAATCTGAATGGGCTGGCCAGAAAATTAAATTAGGCACTGGCTTAGCACAAATGTGGAGACACTTAAAGTAGAATGTTGTCCCAATTATCTACTAATGTATCTGACACAGAAAACGGATCTAAACGAAGAAGGCTTGAAGGGCACATTAGTTGTGGGATTTGGTGGAAGGTACCTGGTCCTGCTCTGGAGGGCCGTTATCCAGTGAAGGGGTGTTGTTCTGTGGAGGGACATTATTCTGTGGAGGAGTGTTATTCTCCACATCTGACTCTATTGGTGCAAGCACAGGATCAACCAGCCGTTCATCATCTGATGCAAAAAAGACTTCAGTTCAGAGCTCTTAAAATTAATCATTTGTTACATATTTATTACCAACCATCTCATATTACGCAGTGAATATAAAAAACTTGACATGACACACACAAACTGAAAAGCATCAGTTCAAAACTGGGATTCTGTCTTCACATGCGGTAAATTCAGGAAATGCTTTGACAGACGAGTTGATCAGACAAGTTGATCCTGGAACGGGTTCCCTGCACACTTTATTCTCAGACTGCTTCACGAAGCTACTTCATGAACAACTTTGACGAAATTATTCAGTTGAAATGCTTCTACAGAACTATACGTCTTGCAGATCAAAGATAGGAAATAATAAAGTAAATATCTAAATGAGTCAGTAAGAAGGAAAAGGAAAGAAGGAAAATATGTAGGCTACTATAATTTTTTTTAAACAATGATTTTCAAAACTGAAACTATTTAAGGGCAAATGTATGTTTAAATTTCTATTATTGCATGTCTAAAAATGCATAACAGAACATTGTGTGTTTAAACAATAAAAATCAACCGGAGAAACTTTAGTTAACCTTAGTTTGTCATCAATTATGAGAAAAATACAATCAGACTTTTGACCCTGTTTCCTAAATGAAAGACCCATAGAGTCCTGCTACGGGACACCACGGTCCTGCGTGATGTGGTCACCTGAGTCAGACGAGATCACATACTGAACTCTCCGCTTCTTACTCCTTGACCTGGAGTGACAGACTGGATCAGTGACACGAATGACGGCGCGATCATGAGATTAAAACTCACACTTATACTTACCCTGTTGATAAAGCAGATTCACTCTGTAAGAAATAACATAATTGTAAAATTAAAATAAGGTACAAAAGTCTAACTAAAATCTAGTTTAAAATAATACTATATTATCATATTATTTTGGACACAGAAACGTTACTCAATATTATTCTAAATAGACACACTTAAGAATGATATATAAACTGAATTATGTTAGAGAACTACTCTGCATCTGATGTCATTACTGGCCTGTCGGATCAAAGTTTATACCGGCATGCAGTGTGTAGTGTGAAGAACGCAGAAGACTTTTCACTCCCTTGCTCTGAGGGCCTACTGTCAATCACAGGAAGTGCATTGTCTCACAAAGTTTGAAACTAATCGTCTCTGGCCCTTTAAGTCTTAGTATCGCCTTTGGAATTTGTGAACAGACCTATATCGTAGAATGCCAGAAATCCTCTGACTGCATGGGGGTGCCCAAGGATACAGCTAAGCATTAGTTGTTACATGAAATGTCTTTGTTTTCGTTCTATATAGCCTTTTGTCAAATAAAATCATCCTAATTTCTGTTAATAAATATTTTTAAATGATGTATGCGTATTAACAATAGGATTCTTCCTTACTACACATTAATAAATCACACCCTGCAGTTGCACAATCCAAATGAGGGAGCTGAACACAGGGAAAAAAAAAACAATTCAGCCGTTTATCATTTCATCTTGTCGCGGTGCGTCTCGGCAAGTAGCCCTATAAACATTTTTTTTGCTGTTTGCTTTTTAAGCCCCGTTACTTGAACCTTTACTTATAATTTTTTTGCTGTTGTGTGGCAAATTGCTTTTATACTTTCAGGCAGGCGTATTTTATTTAAAATATTTTTGACATTTTGCACAGTGCCTGTCTGACAGTTTGATATGCGCACTGCACGTGACTTTTTTTTGTTAATGTTCTCTAACGTTTCATTAATTTTTTTATAAGTAAATAAAATAAATAAATAATATAAAAGCCGAATAAAGTCAACCTACCATGTTTATTCATTTATCTGTGTTTTAGGTTTTTCCTTTGAAGTGGAAAGAAGTTGTCAGTCCTGCCTCCCTCCTGTCGGTCATGTCTTCTGTTTGTCTTTTATTTTGAAATTTCCCAGTTGTGTCTGTCTTCACTCCCCTGCCCCCTCTTATTGCTTTCTGCTGTGTCTTGTTGAGTCCCTTGGTTGGTTAGTGTATTTAAGTCTTGTGTTTAATCTCTTGTGTTGTCGGTTATTGTAAGTACCTCTTGTTTGTATGCGATTTGGTATCTTGGTCTTTTGTGTCTGTAATACTAGTCTGTATGTACTCCTTGTATTTTGTATTCCCTATTAGATGTACTTTGTGTGACTTTGGTTTCTCTAGTGATTTTGCTTGTTGATGTCTTTGCTTTTATTTAACCTTGTCCACCCAGTTATTTCTGTTAGTGTTGTTTGGTTCATATGTTAGGTGTTTGATTATTCTTGGTGTATGTTTTGTGTGCTTTGTGTATTTGTATCAGTTTTGTCATTAAATTCATTGTTCAGTCCGCACTTGCGTTCAGCCCTCTCTCCTAGTTGTTACAGAAGTCCTGAATGAGAATCCCGTTTAAGGCGCTCTAGGAAAAAAAACCTGATTCGACTAATAGTCAACTAAAGAGAAAATCTGACGAATCAGATTAGACTATGAAAATCCTTAGTTGAAGACACCTCTACTGGTTTCTAACCCTTTTTAGGGGAAGCAGATCTTAAAGACTTGGATTCGTTCTAATAAAGAAAATGATCAAATTGTAGCTGAAGAATACAGGACTATCTGATCATGGACCCAACAACATTCAGTTTCTGGAACTGGACAATCTACACTGTGCTATCAGGACATACGTTTGAACAGAAAATTTTAATCCTGTCTCATTATTATTGAAATGATTGTGTGAATTGTGTGTTCCATATTAATGCATATATATTATTGATCATATTTCCCATGGTACTATGTTAGTTCCATATGAGATTAATATCAAATCTCTTTTATTCTTATTAGTGTAATGTAACGTAATGTAATCTGTTTATTGTTACTACTAAGTTGATTACCTCCTCAGCTCCAGTATGGTGAGTTAAGGAAGTCATAGATGGCTTTGGAAGTGTGAATACTATTGAAATGTCTTAACTAATATATCCTGACAAACCAACTCTTCCTTATTCCCAAGTGATGTACCTATAGGAAAAGTATATACTTTTCCATGTCTGTTGATATGTAATTAAATTTTTCTATCTTTGCCATGGCCATGCCATATCTTAGTTGTTACATAGCTTTTGTTTCCAACTGGAGGGAAATGCCTTAACTTAATATTCATAGTCATGACAACTAGTCCCTCCCTTTTCGCAACTCCCTTGGATCAATACTAAAACTCCGTAACCTAGAAAAAAAGTTAGTTGAATTAGGAGTTGGAAAGAAGCCAAAACATCACTACAAGAAATGTGCCTGGATTTCCACGAAAACGTCAATCTCAAGGAACCCAAGAACCAAGTATATAAGTATATATAAGCCTAACATATGTTTAGCCGTGAGTTCGTTTAAACTCACATAATTTGCGTGTCGCAAAGTTATCTTAACTCTCTGAACCTAAACCACGTTTTCGACCTTATGCGTCGTATGCATTACAACGTTAAATTGTTGATATCTATTGATCAATAAAATCTGCATTTGTTCATTAAACCAACTACTGTGGCAAATATATTTCAACCAGTGGTATTGGGTCACTGCGCAGACTCTGAACTTCACCTTCGGTAATGAGACTGATATATCATCATTTCATCTATTCCAGATATCAAATACATGTTTCCCTGAAATTTCAGGGTGGTGCCCCCTTATAATTATTTATAATCAATTAATACATTGCTACAACTGACTGGATTGCTGATTGCAGCATGGCAACTCTTCACTAGTGAACAACCCTTCACTAGTGAACAACCCTTCACTATGTTGGACATCACACTCTTGCACAGGGAGCATTATGCTGTTAGCACGGTGTGATCTGAAAGGGGATCTGAAAGGTTTTAATGTGACGTGTGCACGCAGGTGTGTATAGTTTACTGACTCCAGATGAAGTTTCTCCATGATTGGCTGCCCCATTCCTCTCTGTACTGGCACACGGTTGACCAGCTTCAGGGACAATAATTTACCAAAAGAACAAACACAAGCAAACACATCAAAATCTCATCAACAACATCAGCTATCACCTAGACATTTTAGAGGAATGATTGCATACAGAGCCAACAGCACTTACCAGGTCTTTTTGGATACGCGTGGTATTTACAGTATAGCCTACGAGAAAAAAAGAAATGCTTTCATAAATGACAATATAATAATGATATACAGTTCTATTTCAGAAGAGCTCCGAGTGGTTCTGGTAGGTAAGAGATTACAGGTTCGTACATATAGGAACCTTGTGCCGAGTTCTTCACAGGTTTGGCACGTGCTTCTCTGGCACATGGGTAGTGGTAGGATCGCGGGCAACTCTTAACCTCACACCCAGCCGTCGCACCCTTCTTCTTACAATAGTTGCATGTCTGGATATCATAATCACAATGCAGTAGCACACAGTGTTATACAGATACGGGAATTATCAGCGGTAATAACACGGAAAGGCATCGGCATCTTACGTAAAGGTTACGCTGGTATATGCCATTGACATCCACGTCGTCATCCAGGTGTCATCGACAGGTGACAGTGGTATATGGCACTCACGTCGACATCTTATGTACAGGTGACAGTGTGACATCGACATTTTACGTATGGCTGAAAAACTGCGTTAAAGTTGGTGTCACGTTCGCACATTCGAAGTTCTTTCTTCAATAACTTTAAGACAATATTAGCAAAAGTGCCAAAATATGTTTTTTTTTCTGGCAACCAAAACAAACACCTAAAACTTTGTTTATGTCAGGAAGAGACATATTTTAAATAGACGAGTGTAGACGATTGTAGACAGTACTACTCTCACCGCTGCAAAGTCTTAGCTGGTTATTTACACCATGTGGTGGTGAGTTTATATCTAAGAATTTCAACAGCTTTTAAACGGCCCATCATACGTCCACAAACTAATTGTATTAGACTACATAAAGTGCATGTTAAACAACAACCTACAACTCTTTGGTGTCTATTTATACATTATTTATGAATTTCAGTAGCTTTTGAATGTTTGTATTTTTATTGAACATGTGGTAGCAATGTTGAGCTCGTCCTTAGAATAAAAGGGACAACTTTCCATAGGCAAGAATCTGTGTTGGGTAATTGAATCAATGGCAATGGAACTTTTATACAAAAAACTGCCCACCACAAACAGGGATAAAAGTTATTAATACCAATATAAGATGTAGTTGTTTAGGATGCAAAAAAACGCGCAGTGCTCAGTGGCCTTTACGATCCTTCTGGCTTTTTGGGTTTTAAGCAGGAGGTGTCAGAAAAGTTACGTGTTAAGGTTTATGCAAAGAAAGAACGTAAATATCATCTGTAGCGTCTTTAAGTGCGTGTAAACGAGGGGAGTCTCTGCAGAGGAGTCTGAATTCAGCACAACACCTGCATCATCTAATAGGCTCCCGAGGGCTTTCGGAAGAGGAAAACAACATGGAGACTCACTTGCTACTAGCACCTATAAATGACTTTCAATAGCTTTCAAATGAATGTGCTAGCTAAACTTAGGCACAAAGTCAAATGATATAGACATAGGCACATGCCAGTGTCTGAAAACAAAATGTCATCGTCTGCCACTGTCACCGATGTGAGTGCCACTGTCACCGATGTGAGTGCCACTGTCACCGATGTGAGTGCCACTGTCACCGATGTGAGTGCCACTGTCACCGATGTGAGTGCCACTGTCACCGATGTGAGTGCCACTGTCACCGATGTGAGTGCCAGTGTCACCGATGTGAGTGCCACTGTCACCGATGTGAGTGCCACTGTCACCGATGTGAGTGCCACTGTCACCGATGTGAGTGCCACTGTCACCGATGTGAGTGCCACTGTCACCGATGTGAGTGCCACTGTCACCGATGTGAGTGCCAGTGTCACCGATGTGAGTGCCACTGTCACCGATGTGAGTGCCACTGTCACCGATGTGAGTGCCAGTGTCACCGATGTGAGTGCCAGTGTCACCGATGTGAGTGCCATATGCCAGTGTCACCTGTACGTAAGATGCCGGTGCCTTTCCCTTTCCCTCTCTGAATTATTAATCAAATAGAGCTCATTTTCTTAAGTGCTAAAGTGTGTGTGTGTGTGTGTGTGTGTGTGTAATAGACATACTAGTTTTTTGCCTCTCCTGTACTCTTTCTTTACATCATCCACTTCAAAGCCAAACAGGTCATCAAAAGTTGGAGACAGCTTGCTGTAGATCCCAGAAGCATAAATCTGAGAGAGAGAGAGAGAGAGAGAGAGAGAGAGAGAGAGTGGCCTTTTATTAATGAACTCACAGATTTCAATGCAGTCACTTATTTTATATGTCTGACACTCCATAGAGACACGTTATGAATAAACCTAGCCTGGGATAAGACGATAAAAAGACGTTTTATATTTTGCACCAGTAAACGACCACAGTTGTTGTACAAATAATCTCTGTAGTGACCAACGTGAGCACAGCGGACCCACCAGGCAGTTCTGATGAGCGGAGACTCCGTCTTTAGAGGACAGGGCGCCTGTGACTTTGCTCTCCTCGGACCTCTCACACAGGATACAGCACACGTCGGAAGGACTGGACCCGTCCGGCTCCATACTGCAGAGAAACAGAGGCGCTCCGAATCAGCGGTCTTCCGAATCAGCGGTGTACCAAATCAGCGATGTTCCGAATCAGCGGTGTTCCAAATCAGCGATGTTCCGAATCAGCGATGTTCCGAATCAGTGATGTTCCGAATCAGACTCCGAATCAGACTCCCAGTCAGTGAGGACGAACCTCACTCTGCAGTCGGACCGCTTCTCTTCAGTTTCGGTTTCATTTCCCCCGCACCGGCCGCACCTCTCGACGTGTTAGGGGAGGTGGTTCATGTTAGTGCACTATGCTCCCTCGAGATTAGGGTGCCTACATAGTCGCTAACTAAACAAGGAACTGACCCAGCTCTAAACAAGTAGAGTTTTGAGACGTGCTTTTGACATTATCGCCACCTGGCGGTCTGGAGGCGGTGACACTACCTGTATACTTGTATTCCTAAACTGTACATACATTTACTCTTTCTTTTATGGCATTTAA